>NW_008586131.1:4852-20099 GCF_000691845.1 Merops nubicus | reverse complement strand
GCCTGTGCTTCAGCTTGTGTCTATTGCCCCGTGTCCTATCACAGGGCATAAGTGAGAAGAGGTTGCCCCTTCCTTCCTGACACCCACCCTGCATAAATTTATACACATTAATTAGTTCCCCCCTAAGTCTTCTCCAGACTAAAAGCCCCAGGTCTCTCAGCCTCTCCTCATGAGGCAGGTGTTCCAGTCCCCAAATCATCTTCATAGCCCTCCCCTGGACTCTCTCCAGTAGATCTCTGTCCCTCTGGAAATGGGGAGCCCAGAACTGGACACAACACTCCAGGTGATGTCTCACCAGGGCAGAGTAGAGTGGCAGGATCACCTCTCTCCATCTGCTGGCCACGCTTCTTTTGATGAAACCCAGGATGTGTTTGGCCTTCTGGGCTGCTGCTGCACATTGGTGGCTCATGTCCAGCTTCTCATTTACTAGTACCCCCAAGTTTTTCTCCACTGGACTGCTTTCTAACATGTCCTTTCCTGGCCTGTATTGGTAATGTTAATTGCCCTTCCCCAGGTGCAGGACCCTGAACCTGGTCTTGTTGAACATCATGAGGTTCACCTGAGCCCACTTCTCCAGCCTGTCCAAGTCCCTCTGGATGGGCTCCCATCCTTCTGGCATGTCAACTGCACCACCCGGCTTAGTATCATCAACAGACTTGCTGAGGGTGCACTTGATGCCACTGTCTGTGTCATTGATGAAGATGTTAAACACCGGTCCCAGTACGGACCCCTGAGGGACACCACTTGTCACTTTTGCTCAGCTGGACATCAAGCCATTGACCACTAATCTCTGGGTGTGACCATCCAACCAGTTTCTTATCCACTGAACAGTCCACCCATCGAACCCCTATTTCTCCAACTTAGAAAGGAGGATGCTATGAGGGACAGGGTCAAAGGCCTTAGCAAAGTCAAGATAGATGATGTCCACAGCTCTGCCCTTGTTCACCAGAGCAGTTGCTTCATTATAGAAATCCACCAGATTGGTCAGGCAGGACTTGCCCCTGGTAAAGCCATGCTGACTATCCTGAATTACCTTCCTGTCCTCCATGTGCCTTAGTATTTCTTCTAGGAGGATCTGCTACATGTTCTTCCCAGGCACAGAGGTGAGGCTGACAGGGCACTAGTTCCCAGCATCTACCCTTTTTAAAAATAGGAGTTATAATTCCTTTCTTCCAGTCACTAGGGACTTTGCCTGACTGCCACAACTTTTCAAATATTATGGTATGTAACTGAAAATTGACATCCTGCTCAGACATCATAGGAGCCTAATTAAAGTACTGCAGAGTAAGAAGTAATCCTCTAAATCAAAGACAATGATTTGGAACACTGGAGCAGAGTATTTGGGTCCCCTGTACAGAAAACAAAAGAAGTAAAATCCACTGAAAACCTCTGAAAAGTAGTTTCATGTTGTCTACTTGGATTACTAATTAGTGTTGTAAAGGTCAGATATGCAGGTCCTCCCAAAAAAGCTCTGCATATAATGAGTGGAAACTCTTTTTTGATGTAGAACATGTACCTGTCAGAAGTGACTGCCAAATCCTGCCCCAGTACAACAGCCAAATTGAGTTTTACTCTACCTGTAACTGCCTAGGAAGTTGCAGCAATTGCTTTGCTGGTTCCAAGGGTTCTGTTTGTTTTTTTCTGTCCTCAGTAGCATATAGCCATAAAGCTCTAACATTTGAAACTTTGCAGAGAAGAAGGCTGCAACAATGCATAAGGTCTCTATGGAAGAGATGGCTTGTTAGAAGCATACAACACCAGCATGGTGAGAACTATCACTAAACACATTTCTTCTGACCTGGGATGGCTGTTTTTTTTTTTTTTTCTTCTTTGTATTAGTAGCTTCAAGTGAATTTTAAAAATTTTATGTATAATGTCTGAAGGTTAGGATTCATTGGACAATGTGACATTAATTAACACCACTTTAGTAGCTTGTTCTCACCTATGTATTACCATTATGGTAAAATGTTCCAAAATTCCTTCTCACAAAGAGAATTAAACTGACAAGATAAACACAGATCAGCTACTTCTGCTTAGATAAGAGAATGTGCTGTAACTCTGCATGAATTAGAAAAAAAATATATTTGAAATAATATTCACTGAGAATATTCTTACTATGGTAGCTAAATTATTATTTCGTGTTAGAAAATACTCTCAAGTTAATACAAAGTAAAAACTTATTTATTACTAAAGCAAATCAAGTGAACAAGAACAATCTTTGTCTAATTTTCCTTAGTGTATGTCTCTGACCTTAAGACTTGTGTTGCTGTTTTCTTAGGCTTAATGGCATTAAATTGAAAAGTGGTGTTCACACAAAAAAAAAAGAGTTCATCTCTCTTTAAATTTATGCTGTGGGATTTTGTGCCACTACATGAAACCTACCAAGAGCTCAGTGAGCAGTAACATTTAACCTTTAAAATAAATTATCATTGAACTACATTAATATTAAAAATGTCTTTTATGGGCAAGCAAGGTATTGGAATTCAGATTTTAAAACACACTGGAAGCACAAAAGAAAATTAGAAATTGATGTATGACTATGCTTACTTTGCAAATTAAATAAAAATCCAAAAAGCCTGGGAGTACTGAGGAAATGTAATTTTTCTCCATAAAAAAAAAAAAAAAAAAATGCTGATATACTATACCAAATAAAATTAAAATACAAATACTATAAGACAAGGTGCAGTATAGATTATTTAAAATATCGAATTGTATAGAAACATTTTTTTTGTTGGTTGAACATATCCTTAGGTTAAGTTTTAGAGGCCTCTCTTTCTTGTTTGTTTTCCCTTGAATATGTTGTACTCTGAGAAAAACGTTCTGCTCCGACTGAAGACAATGTGAGCTTTTAGAAAGCAACAGGAGTTTCTGCCCTGCAGTTCTGTAATGAGCTCAATGCAACTGGAAATGAATCTCCCCGAGTCTCAGTGAGGTCAGTGGCACTCCAGGTCAATGCCACTTGTACAAAGGATATTTCAAAATAATTCCCAAAGCAACACCCTTGTGGAGAAATTCAGAAATGTGTAGCTTTAATGCTGACTTCAACAGAGCAAAGAATATTTATAAGCTTGCATAACTGCATCAGGTTCAAGAGAATAGAGCATCTGTAAGAATACCTGCTTTTGCAATATAGAATCTAAATCATAAACATTTTCCTCCAGAAAATGTACATTCAATGTCTCTCTAATGTTCTACTTCATATTTAGGCAGAACACACAGGGTATAAGAACATGTATTTGGTTAGTATTTAAGATAAAAATTATTTGCAAGAATGTAAAGTCATATAATTTTGATGCCTTACTTAATTCACAACACCCTGCCCAAAAAAAAAAAAAAAAAAAAAAAATCTGGTGCTTCAAAATCTTTAGGATTAGAATTAAGATGATAGGATAAAGAGTATACTCACTGGTTTAACCTTTGAAAGTGGTTTAAATGAAGCAATTATTTCACTTTTACATTCAATCTGTTCTGTTGCAACTAAGCATACAAAAATGTGTTACAGAACTGTACTATAAAATATGATCATATTTGTCATGCTGTGTTTCATGTCTCACTTCAGTATAGCTAAGACACTAAAGTCTTTAGTATGGTAATGACTATAGTTCTACCTTATACTCGATATATCAGACAATAACTTAATATTTAAGTGATAGGCAGTTTTGTTACAATCCTTTTTCATTTGCAGGTTTGGCTTTTTTTTTCCCCTTGCACCATGTGGTTTTACCACACATGTAGATAGGAACAGTGAAATGTATCCTGACTTTATATAGATTTGGCTCATCTCTGTTAGGGATGTTTAGGAGTGTGTTTATTTTATTTTTTTTAAGTGCCTGTTTAAATAAACAAAGTTTTTAAATAAACAACTGTGTTTATTTAAAGTTCTTTTTAATTTAAATTTAAACTGATTTTTTCTTTATTCCTCTCACCATTACCATTCAGCTGCTAGCTTCAATGTTTTACAAAAAAACGGGTTGTGCACACCCTTGTTTTTCAGTATGAGGTTTACATGAGAACTGTCATTGTAAGCCAAAACCAAAATCCATTTAGTGAGTTGTGGAGATATAGGATCTATTGTCTAAATGAACATGTATTATCTATATTGTAGGACATATTGCCTAGATGTTCTGTATGAGAACTTCTTCTGCTGGCTGATTGCCTAAGATAGAAAGATATTATCATCAACAGCCAAAGTCTTCACTCCACTCCTAAATCATACACCAACAGTCCAACATGCCAGATCACTAGAGGAAGGAGTAAGTCAATGCACTCACTCACAGTATACTATGTGGAGAAGGCAGCAAGCTGACTCCAGAACCATGCTACAAGAGATGGAAGCAGACAGGCAAAGAGTTCAGCTACACAGTAGTGCCCCAGAGAGAGACTCGTCATTTTGCCCTACCATTCTTGGAACTCCACTTCCTGTGAAGAGTCAGGGAGTCCTTCCAATATCCAAAATCCATACACAAAGTGAACAAAACTCCCAAACCCCCTGCAACCAGAGTCAGCTTTTCTAGAGGTGGCTTCTTGTCCCATCTCCAAGTTTCTGTGGAAGGCAGGGGCACCTGTTGGTGATCTCCTAATCAGTTCCCACCCAAGGCTGGCCAGACCCTGGGTGAAAACCAATCAGCAGCATCTGGGTTGTGGGCATTATCCATGTGTTAACCCTCATTCAGGGCTGGGGGTTTAACCCCAGCACTTCAGGACGGTAAAGTTGATAAGAGCAATATTTTGTCAAATTTTCAGTTTTGTTTAGTAATTATCAAATAAGGGAATCACTTCAATACAGCAAGCATCCTTATGTCTATCAGAATAGTGCTATGGTTTTATCAGTAAATGGCTGCCCTGGAGCATTCCCTTCTTCAGTGAGACTGCTGTTTGTACTTAGTAACTGGATGTAGATTGGGATTGTAAATTATTATCATCACGTTATATAAAGAATTGCAGAACTAGAACACATCAAAACTGTGAAAAAATAAATCTTCATCTTTATAGTTTAGATCTTAAAATTTTGGATCTAAAATTAAATGTCAGACAAAGTTAAGTCTTTAAAAAAAATTAATGATTGAAGCTCATGTTTTCAGAGATTGATTTATTTTAGGATATAGTTAAAAAAAAAAAAAGAAAAAAAAATTGAGAATTTAAACCTGTGCATACATGAGCATGTACATGTGCTTGTCTCCATTGGAGTGTGATACTGAAGCTGTGCAAACCACTTGACAATTTTGTCCTCTAGACTGATCATACACTGACACTTATGCCAATAAAACTTCATTCATAAACTTGGAGTTACTCCCAATTTGTATTTGTGCTAGTGAAAAGAGAATGAGAGCCATTGATTTTGTGACAAACTACTAACGATTCTTTAAAGGCGTCCTGCTTTTAAGAGAATGTAAGGGTTGATTGCTTCCATACTGCATACTCGGTGCTTCCTTCCGTCCTTGACCTTTATCTGGAAGACACAATTTCAGGATGACTTGGTAAGAGACTTTTCAGGAGAGTCTGCATCTGGTATTCTGCAATTTTCCTTTGATTTGCATTTCACAGGGGAAAAAAAAAAAAAAAAAAAAAAAAAAGAGAGAAGAAAAGAACAAAGGAAAGGAGATTAATGACATTGACTATCATTTTGATTATCATTTTTATATATAACTATTCAGTGGGTTTCAATACATGCATGTATAAAAATAACTAAAGTGAATGGAAAATATTAATTAGTCCAGTTATGACATTTAATTTGATGCACCATTTTTCCCTGAAATTCCAAAGAATTATAAATCTCTGTCACTGCACTGGTTTCTGGGAAAAAAAAAAAAAAAAAAAAGTACTCAAAAAGCCTAATTTTTTGTCAGATTTGCACAAGATAATAGGATATGTAAACAGTATAAGGAAAGAAACATGATTTTTAAAGATGACTCAGTTATTTTGCAAGTCATACTCTCATCCCAAATATTCATACTCTCATCCCAAACATTGGGGTTTAGATCGTGCAAAGTGCTGTGATAACCTGGAGCTTGTCAGGAGATTCATAAGAAATATCAGCAAGTGAATGTTGTCCGTGCAAAGTAAAATGTTTCTTTGGTAGACAAAGGACTCCAGTTTCAGACTTGTCTGCCTGTGACAATATGTAAGCAATCCATCAGTTATATGCAAGTGCCTCTTAAGGATTTCTGATCACCTCCCTCCCTTGTTCCTGGGCTAAAGATATTTGCTCCTTTGTTGTATCAGCTTCAGTCTATAGGACTGAACTGCCATCAATTTTGCAGGCTGGGTTTTGAGATTTGCCCTTAAAAATCAGGAAGAAATGTTCCTTAGAAGTGCTGCATGTTTTCCCAACATATCTCCATTCCTTCCTTTCGTTATATTTCAGATTTATAGTCTACCTTTTCCTTCCATATGTTGAGTATTCTTTTACCTTTCTCCAAACCACTATACCCCTTTGTACTCTTAACTTTACTATATCTGTTATTGTGGCTTTTAAAAGAATTGTCAATGAGTTTGGTTTTTTGCAAGAACATAGTTTTGCATTGTAATTATGCTATGAATTTTCATGAGGAATGAATGTATAAAATAATTAAAGGTTAGTCCCATTACCCAAGAAATGTGTCAAAGTATAATTGCTCCATAGTTAATTACCAGGGAACATTTGAAACACCTCATTTACAGTGGAAAAAGGTATCATTATGTTTAAACATGGTAACTTGAATGCATTACATATAGTATATATTGACTCGGTCAGTGTAATGCAAGAAATGCTTTACATGCTTGTCTATGCTTGAATACTGTTGCTGAAATACTAACAGAATGAGTGCAAAGTTTAAAGAACTGAAGTAAATAGTAGAAAATAAAATAGGCAATGTGAACAGAAGAAAAATTAAAGGTCATCCCAAGAGGAAAAACATAGATTGCAATAGAGACACAACAATCATCAGAAAAGAGTAACAGTAAATCTCTCTCTCTGATTTAAGGTGGAGGTACTACAAATCACATTTGTTGTTGGGTACCCTAAAGAGATTCAATAACGGAGTAATTTAAAAGTAATAATGATCCTGATGTGAACACTTCAGACTAACAAAACTATACTTCTAAGAACATAAACTTTGTCCCAATGAAAAAAAAAAAAAAAAAAAAAAGATAAGTGGTACAGTAATGGAGGGCTGGAGATATATTTTGCCATGTTTGTGGCTTTTATATTTTTTTCAGCATGTTCGGAAGTCACTGCAATGCAGTTTGGTAAACAATTTATTAGTGGTATAATCTTCACAATTGTTTTAGGTTGAAGGAGCTGTTCTGCTATATGACACTATAAAAATTAATACTGAACTTTCATGACATTGGGTGCCTTTTAGTTAGATGCATCCTGCCATGATATATATATTTTTTCTGTGATTTTCAGGCTATTTCATTTGTACTAAAAAGTAATGTTAGGAGCAGATCAGCATTGGTTGAGGCTGTAATATTCTACAAACCCGAACAAAAAATATATGATCTTCTGCAGTCTCTAGAGTTTGGTTAGTGGTTGAGCTAGCAAATGAGAGTTATATTTTTTTTTAACAAAAACCTATCAAAACCGCGTATTAGTACAGAACTTGGGATGTGAATGTTCAGGAAGCACCTGCAGGTTAATATGCAGGTTAAAAGGCAAGATGTAAAAAATGACAAAGGAAAATGTAATATGACTGAAGGATAGATACCACAAGTTTCTAGTGCTATCAAATACTGTGAAAAGTCGTTGATAAAAGGACAGATTTCACATTTTAATAGAATTTTCAAAGTAGAATTGTCTAATTCCTTCTGCATCAAAAAATCAGAACTGTAGAGTACAACCACAACACGAACCTACAGTAGTCTAGAATGTTCAATTATAACTTCCTTCTTTTCATTAATCAAACTCCACAAATTCTGTTATAAAATGTTTAGACTATATGTCATTGTATATTATCTATTCAATTTAAATTCCATTTGCTTTAGATTTACTTGACACTTTATTCCTTAACTTTACTCAGCACTGAAAGAAAGTCTAGGTTTACTTCTCTTTTCACTCCTAATTTTCTAAGTTTTTTGTTCTTTGAAAATCTTGAAGTATTAATCATACCTTTTATGAACAACCTTATAAAAAAAAACAGGTAATTGTTAAGACATTTTAGCCTTCTGACAAAAGCATGATAGGAAAGAAATATTCTTTTAATACAACTAATTTTTCTTTCTGTTGCTGAATTGGAGGATAGGAAATTTTAATATTTTTCCTGTTTAGTTTTAAATTAAAGATAGCAAAGAATATGTATAGAGAAAGAAGCAACTTAAATTCAAAGCAAATTTTTAATAGAAGAGAAAATTAAATGCATATACTGGATTTTATTCATACTCAATTTGTAATTCTTAGGGCCTAATTTCTAACTTCGTGCTTTTTCCAATGTTATTTCAGAATTTAAATTCATATCCCCCAGAAACCCATTTTTCAGCACATTTATATGAAATTGTAAATAGGATACATAATGGATTGTATTACATTTGCATAGCAAGGTTTTGGGAGCCAGAGGCCTACAGGAGTGCCTTCTATGAGAAGATTCCCCTATGTCCAATAGAGCCAATGCCAGCTGGCTCCAAGATGGACACACCACGCCAAGGCCAAGCCAGTCAGTGATGATAGTAGCACATCTGTGATAACATGTTTAAGAAAGGGGGGGAAAAAAAACCCCTACATAACTGCAGCTAAAGAGAGGAATGAGAATATGTGAGAAAAACAACTCTATAGACACCCATGTGTTTGAAGAAGGAGGGTGTGGAGGTGCTCCAGGCATGGGAGCAGAGATTCACCTGCAGCCTATGGTAAAGACCATGGTGAGGCAGGCTGTCCTCCTGCAGCCCATGGAGATTAACAGTGGAGCAAATACACACCTGCAACCCATGGCGTACCCTAAAGCAGCACAGATGGATGTGCCTGAAAGATACTGTGATACATGGGAAGCCCACGCTGGAGTGAGCTCCTGGCAGGACTTGTGGACCCATGGAGGACAGAGCCTGTGCTGGAGTGGGTTTGATTGTAGGACTCCCATTACGTGGACCTGCTGGAGCATGTCCAAAGAAGGGCCACGAGAATGATCTGAGGGCTGGAGCAGCTCTCCTACGAGGACAGACTGAGAGAGTTGGGGCTGTTCAGTCTGGAGAAGAGAAGGCTCCGAGGTGACCTTATTGTGGCCTTCCAGTATCTTAGGGGGGCCTACAAGCAAGCTGGGGAGGGACTTTTTAGGATCTCAAGTAACAACAGAACTAGAGGGAATGGGGCAAAGCTGGAAGTGGGCAGATTCAGGCTGGATGTGAGGAAGAAGTTCTTCACCATGAGAGTGGTGAGACCCTGGAATGGGTTGCCCAGGGTGGTGGTTGAGGCCCCATCCCTGGAGGTCTTTAAGGCCAGGTTGGATGAGGCTCTAAGCAGCCTGATCTAGTGGGAGGTGTCCCTGCTCATGGCAGAGGGGTTGGAACTGGGTGATCCTTGTGGTCCCTTCCAACCCTGACAGATTCTGATCTGTTTTGGCAGAGGACTTTAGAGCCCTGGTGGCTCGGTGGTTGGACTTGGTGATCTTGGAGGGCCCTTCCAACCTAAATGATGCTATGATTCTATGATTCTATGACTCATGGACTTGTGACCTTGTGGGGGATGCACACTGGAGCAGTTTGTGAAGATCTATAGCCTGTGGAAAGGACTCATGTTGAAGTTCATTGAGGGCTGTCTCCTGTGGGTGGCACCCCACAATGGGATGGGGGAAGGGTGTAAGGGGGAAGGAGTGGCAAAGACAACTTAACTGACCACAAACCCCATTCCTTATTCCCCTGTGCTGCTGGAGGGGAGGATGTAGAGAAATGGGGTGTCGAATTGAGTCTGGAAAGAAGGGAAGAGTGTGGGGGGGAGGTGTTTATTTTTTTCTCATTATTGTACTGTTACTTGATTGGTCATATATTAAATTAATTTCCTGAAGCTGAGTCTGTTTTACCTGTGATATTTGGTGAGTGGTCTCTCCCTGTTAACTTAAACCGTAAGACTTCTGTTATATTTTCTCTCACTGCTCAGTTGAGGAGAGGGAGTGATAGAGCAGCTTGGTGGATGAAAGTCAACTGACCTCTTGGAAATTCTCTTTAATTATTAGGTTCATGTTTTACTTTCTGTAGTATGAGATATTGGTATTGTTTCAGAAATTATTTACACATATGATCATATTTATAACACACACTTCTTCAATATTTTATTGTTCAATCAGTTCTTAATTGTAGATCTTATGTACATAAAAAAGCTTTTTTTTTTTTTTTTTAATTACTGGTTTAATTTCTCATGGAAAACTATTGTTCTTCCAAATTCAGTAACTCAGGTCATACTTCAAAGTGTCAGAATTTGAGTGATATGCCACAGTGACATCTGTGAGAAAAAACAGGATTTACATATCTCAGTATATTTTTTTTTCTCTTTAAAAGAAAGGAAAATCTCTTGAGTTTGGGTATTATATAAAACCCTAGAACAGACGGAATGTGTAACTATCTAGTTACTAGGTGTCTGCTCTTAAGGCCAGTTTGTTTTCCTTTACATGAATCTAAATTACAATATTAAATCAGGCCAGATTTTATTCTGCAATTGTAACCTACATGTGATCCACAGTGCCTGCCTGTTGATGCTTGCATATGATGCATATATAAATGTTCCATATATAGAACACATCAGCTTAAAGATACTTTGAGAAATCTCAATATGGAGAGGCAGTTAATCTTCTGTAAATGGTTATCCTTCCTATATGGATTACACAGGTGCATTCAAGAAAGAGCAAAAATCTCAGCCACAGGTTTGGGAGCCAACATTGGACCTAAAAATTGGTATGAATACCTGTGTCCATTTAACAAGAGTTGTATATCTGTATGCTTTACTGAACCATGAGAGTGAAGCAAAACTGGTTTTGAGAGGTTATCTCCCTCCCAAGTCTACCCTGAGAAAGTTGAAAGAAAGCAGCTTCATTAAAGGTACTCAAATTCCAAAAAACACGTCTGAAATGCCCTTTCTCAAACTACTTTTTGGAAATATTCTAAAGGTAGTTCAGTTTAAATACAGCAGTTCTCACAGACAGAATAATTTAAGAAGTCTAATTTCCCTGGCAATTTTAGGGAAGTCAACACCTAAAGAAAATACTGAATTGTAAAATCATGACATTTCAAATAGCTTTGAGTACAACATCCAATCACTGGTCCCCCATAGTCCTAACATTTATTTTACTGTTAGTTTTGGATCAGACTCTAGTCCTGGCCTATGTAGCAGCCATGTAGTATCAGTGGTCAAGGGCTGTTGAACTTCTCCCACATCTTTGAACGTGCTCTCCAGGTTTGCTGTATATACGCTGCAGTCAGGTCTGATATCCTTCTATGTAACTGAGTTCTGCACAACTGAATTTAAATTTTGTGCAGTACTTCATTATACTTCCCTGTGTACTGCAGTTACCATTCAAATTAGGTACACTGAAGGAGGACTAAAATTGGTTACAGAGCTAATGGCAGAAAAAGGAAAGCTCAAGACCAATGAGAGATCCATTTGTTAGCTGGCTGCCAACACAATCTGGTTGCATCTCTGCATTTCTAGTATTTAAAAAAAAAAAAAAAAGAATAAAAGGTCTCCTTTCCCTCCCTGCCTCCTTGAAAAAAAAGGAATACTTAGGTAAATAAATATTATTTGTTAGTTTATCATAGTGTAACTCAAGAGTTCCGGCTGTGATGGAAGACTTTATCTAAAACTGGCATAATGCTAATAATGAATATTTATCATATTTTAAAATATCAGGCTCTATTAATTTCATTATCAATAAAGAAATGTTCACGTGCACACATGCAAGACTACACATATTTGCATAAAAACCTAAAGCTAGATGTAGATACCCAAACTTTTAATCTCTTTCTCACAGGATAAAAATATTTAATAAAATGTCTTTCAGGTTTTCAAAAAGATGATTAATTATAGAATACAGCTAGTATTACATTTTTTCTACATTGTGACTATAAAGTTTTGGGAGACTTTAAGGTCCAAATGTCATACAAGTGATGCTGTAACAAGTATTGTGCTTTTGGAGTTTATTCATTAACAAACCATTACTTTAGATTTTGAGTTGATTTAATGTATTTCATTTTGTGTTTTCACTAACTAATTCAAGATAAAACAGTTCTCCCATTTGAAAAAGAGTCAATAGCTTGCTACATTACAGGAATGAAAATGAATATAAACAAGCTGCTAAAAATGAATACCTACGATTATAACATAGCACTACAAAAGAAATAATGCATGATTTGGAGTGCATTTATTACTGTAAAATATATTAGTACCTCAGATACTTTCAGATGTTATAAGACATGAAGAATGTATCATACAAACTCGTGAACATAGCAGTAACATATCTAAAATTTGCAATAACAGGATAAAAATTTCCCTTATTACTAAAATTTGAAATCCTCAAATATGTTATAAGCTATATAACCTCCATCCAATGATTGGAGGTATAAATGTTTCAAATCAGCTGTGTGTTAAACCAGAACACTAACTTTCATAACAAATGAAATGTGATCAACTATAAAATAAATTTAGCATAATTTTTTTTAGTTAGTATTTCAAGCTACAGTATAAGACCAGCTGAGGGAAAAAAGTAAAAAAAAAAAAGGTAGCTAGACTAAACAGTGGATGAAAAGCTGGACATGGACCAGCAATGTGCACTTGAAGCCCAGAAAGCAACTTGCATGCTGGACTACATCAAAAGAGGCATGGCCAGCAGGTCAAGGAAGGTGAGTCTGACCCTCTACCCTTCTCTAGTGAGATCTGACCTGGAGTACTGTGTCCAGCTCTGGAGTCCTCAACACAAGAAGCTGGAGCAGGTATAGAAGAGGGCAACAAAAAATGATCAGAGGGCTGAAACACTTCCTCTGTGAAGAGAGGCTGAGACTACTGGGGTTATTCAGCATGGAGAAGAGAAGGCTCTGGAGAGACCCTGCTGCAGCCTTTTAGTCCTTAAAAGAGGTCTGCAAGAAAGATGACGACAGTCTTTTTAGCTTGGCCTGTTGCAACAGGACAAAGGGTAATGGCTGTAAACTAAAAGAGTGCAGATTTAAGTTAGATAAAAGGGAAAAAAAATGTTCATGATGTACCAGTGGTGAAACACTGGTACAGGTTGCCTAGAGGAGTCGTAGATACCCCATCTCTGGAAACATTCGGGTTCAGGCTGGATGGGTCTCTGAGCAACCTGATCTAGTTGAAGATTTCTCTGCTCATTACAGGAAGGGTTGGACTAGATGACCTTTAAAGTTCTCTTCCAATCCAAACAATTTTATGATAAAATCTGCAGAAAATCTTCTCAATATTGGTTTATCATAAGCTTTATTAGCAAGAGAAAAAGGTCTCTTCTTGCACATAAATAATTGCTGAAGGTATTAAGTACAAAATCTGCTTTGGACATCTAAGTAAACTGATCATTCTCATTTAATTTTAGTATAATTCTTGAAATAGTCAATAGAGAATAACAGGCTTAATAATATTCCTTATTAGTACGATAAATATATTTATTGGATGTATGAATCCCCTGTGCCACCCCCAAAAGTAAAAGATTCTAGGGTCAATTATGTCTGAGGTCAATTTACATTATGTGGGATATTATGGGCCCTAAAAAGTAGCTCAGAAACTAAGTCGCTGCTGAGCAACCAATTACCTCAACCATGGCTGAATATTTAACTCAGACAGGACCAGCTGTTTTTTTAATACCTTCTGTTTAAAGGAGGTCAATGGTATCATACTTAATACTGTCATGTGCACTCCTACTACCCATGCTTAGCCCAGAGGAAAATACCTCAGAAAATTTTTACTATGGTTACACCTTGTCAGGCTCCAGTGATGTAGAATCCCACTGCCTCCAGTGTAGGATCCATGTCTGAAAAACAGTTCAGGCCAGCTGGACAGAAGTATCTCTTAAAAATAATTTTGGGAGAGCCTAGGCTACCTGCAGCCTAAGCATTGTTCCATATTATTTAAAAGGTCTAGGACTATTTTATCTCCAAGAAAATCAATAATAATTTAGCTATTACCAAGTGATTAGAAAAAGAACATATAAGCAGTGCAGATATGAGGTGATATTTAAACAGCTCACTGGCACATACTCCATATTCTCACAGTCTTCTTGAACTGGGGAATGCATGTACACTGCCATGATGAATAGCCTCTGATACACCTGTTTTCTGTGAATTGGTCTAATCTGTGGTCGAATCAATAATTCAGGCTTCAACAAGAGATTCTGGCAATGAAGCTCATTATTTAATTATATGTTGTGTGAATAAATGCCTCTTTTTCTTTGATTATTCCACTGAGTGGCCCAGCAGTTTCATGGTTAAAGAGTAATCATTTCCCTATTCACTCTCTCCATACTATTAATGTTTTTTTAGATGTGTAGCATATCTTTTCCCTCAGAAATTAATTTTTAATTCTTTGCTATTTGTTTCATTTTCATATTGCAGTAATTTCACACCTCTAATCACCTATTTCTTCTATCTTTGAGTATTTCTACAGAGCAATTTTATTAATTTATTTTGAGAGCAAATGGCCAGATAAAATGGCAAAATTATAGATGTGGGTGGTTTACATAGATTTACAGAGTCTGTTTTATTCACAATTCATTTCAAAGTCATTTGTGACATATTTTTCTTTTTGATCTTCACAATAAATGACTATACATTTTCAGAAAGCAATATTTCTAGGTGCTGAGCTTTTTCTAGGTAATTATACTCTAGGAACTATCCTTGTGCATATATATAATTACATTGTTGCTGAAAAATATTGGCTTGGTGTGATATTTCTTTTTTCTGTACCTTAATTCCAGTGAAAATAGATAGACTGTTTTGTAGTTGAACTGTTCCCTTCCTTCTAAACATAAAAAAATTTACTTCTACTTATAAAGCAATTTATCATTACTTCTGAGGTGGCAAGGTTTCCTATCAGCTCCGGTTTGTTTGTACTTATGTGTGTGTGTAAGGAAATAATCTAATATATAATTTTCCTTTTAGTACTATGCTAAGAATTCTGAAGAAATTTTCATCATAACAACAAAGAAGTTTATGGCAAACAAGTTTGTGTTTCCAGATATAGGGCTGGTTCTAAAATTATTATCGGTTAAGGAATTTAATCTTTAATGAAGTTTGATTATGTGGTCCCAAGAGGAAGAGAATGAGTAAAAGGCTGTTCTAGAACAGCAGG
>NW_008586131.1:2986-4821 GCF_000691845.1 Merops nubicus | reverse complement strand
GCAACCATAAAGAGATGTGTTTTAGTGCATATAGCATGTTTATATAGGGAAGGTATACATAAGAAAGGGTAAAAAAAAAAAAAAAAAAGGTACAGCATCTGTCAGAGTGTGAAAACCTGGGAGAAATAGCCCTGCAGACACCAAGGTCAGAGAAGAAAAAGGGGGAGGTGGTGCCCCAGGTGCTAGGGAGGTATTCCCTAATAGCCTGTGGAGAAGACCATACCAGAGCACATATTCACACTGAAGCCCATGGAAGAGCCCTCACAGGAGCAGGTGTATATTTCATAAAAGAACTACAGCCCAGGAAAGAGCTGCACAAGAAGCTGAGCAAGCTTAGCAATGACCCAAACTGAGCTATCTTTGACACCCAACAATTCAACATAACTCACCACCTCTCCTGTCCTTGGTCACCACTATAGCAGGCAAGGCCCAAGTTGTGGACGTGGAAGCTTAAGGGATATGATGAACATTTTATGGGCTTGGCCTATACACTAAAGGAATGATATCTGTGGATCTATGAAAGGATGGAACAGGAGATAGTGGTTAATGAGGGTATACTGAATAGTGCATGACATGATCATGATGCAAGAAGTATAGATTAAAGGGTGGAGATTGTACTGCATCTAGCTAAGAAGGAGGTAATTTTCTTGGTAGCAGAACACAACCATATGGTGTGTTTTGGATTCGTGAGCAGAGTTGATAATGAACTAGTGTTTTGGCTGTTGCTGAATAGTGCTTGCACAGCATCAAGGCTTTCTCATTCTCCCGCTCTGCCCCACGGTGAGTAGACCAGGGTTCACAAGAAATTGAGAAAGGACATAGCAAGGACAGTTGATCCCATCTAATCAAAGGGTTATTTCATGTCATATTATGTTGCAAGCATGAAAATGTGATGGGAGAATTTTCTGGGGGCGGTAGCCATTGCAGAGAACGACTGGGAATTTTTCTTCTTGTGGGAAGTGCTGCGTAATTAGCTTTGCATTATTTGTTTTTTTTAACTGTTTTTCTAATGCTTTTATACTGGAGGTTCCACCCATCCTCCTAGAGCAAGACCTTTCTCCAGAGTAATTGTGCCGAGAACTTTGTATTTTGTTATATGTTAAAACATGTTAAGTAACCAATTTGATATGTCTTACCTTCCATTTATATGTTTTGAGAAAATATGACGTTTATTCTACCTAGGAAATAACATTTCCAAATTGTTATGTGTGCACAAAGTACTGCAGTTTTGTGTGGTAAGAATGTTCATCCCAGGTTATGTCTTCTATGTGTTGGATGTTGTTTAGTGGTGCTAAGAGAAGTCAGGTCATGTTAAGATCGGGTTATGTGCTGTTCCTCCTTCACTCCACTTTGGCACCAGTAATTAAAGATGTTGCAAGCCAAGAGTGTAGGTTTTGACAGTGAAGAGATTACAGTTACTGGTTTCTTCAGTTCTACACATTCTTCAACTCCACAAATGCAATAGTTGTATTCAAAACTGATCACTGTCATGAACCGAAGACAGGAAATCCCCAAATTGCGACGTTGCAATAATCTGCCCCTCCAATAGGGGGGGACTTCAGACGAGACATAGTGTCTGTCTCCCAAGGGTAGATCAAAAACACCCTTTCCCATGCTCCCAAGGTACCACTGAGATCAAAGGTCACTGAACAAATTGCTTAGTTTATTAAGAAACAACACCAATCACAATCTAAGGTTCAAGAAACAAAATATACATATACATATATTACAACAGAAAAACCCGGGGTGTGGGAGGATTAGTGAAAGGAAAGGAGGGGACTCAGCCCAAAAAGACAAAAAAAAAAAAAAAAAAAAAACAAAAGGCCCAGGGAAGA
>NW_008586131.1:0-2753 GCF_000691845.1 Merops nubicus | reverse complement strand
GGGGGCGGGAGCCGCCCGCCGCGGGCAGCCCCGCTGGTCCGTAGCTCCTCATCGGCGGGTCGCGTGAGCAGCCCCGCAAAGTTCAGAGAGTCCTGTCTGGACTAGTCCCACGAAGTTCCAAAAGACAGGGAGGGGCGTTTGCACTCAGCCAGCAGCTCTTATAACTCTCGCTAAGTTTGACCAATGAGAGTCACTCCCCTCTGTAAACAATCCTCCACCCTCAATTTCCAGCACCATCCAGAACATTCACGGCCCCAAGCCCCCGGGGTGGGGGGGAATGTTTGACCGTCATTGTTGGATCAGAAGGCAAAAAGAAGAAAACAGTCTCGTCTGTTACAATCACAAATTTGGATCAAACTACTTTGTTTAAAGAAGTCTAAGCTTTTTCTGCCATCCTGCAGAAATTGAAAGAAAACAATAGAAGAAATGTATAGAAAATAAATTAGTGACAGTTTTTATTTATAAAATAAATTTTCAGTACCAAAATGTATTAAAATTAAATAAATTATGTATTAAAATTCTAAATAACCTGAAAACATTTCGACCAACCTCAATGGGAACTATTTCCTGTTTTTCCAGGAAAAAGAAAAATAACATTTTTCCATCTCATAATCAATTGGGTTTTTTGTGTTTTTGTTTGTTTGTTTGGTTGGTTGGTTTGGTTTGGTTTGTTTTTTTAAGAAAAAGATTAACAAAAGATACACAATTGCTGATGTTGTAAAAAAATTAATTGTCGTGCTTTTATTTAAAATATGCACTCCTGCTAAGGTATTTTTGTAGCCCTCTTGAGAAGCACCAAAAACCAAGAAAGAAAAAGACTTAGCAATGTAATTTACCATAAATAAATCAGTGCAGAAGGAGAGAGACAAGAAGTTAAATAACGTACATGTACACTGATCTCCTGTCATGTTGGGGCACTGTATAGCACAAATGACTTTCAACACATTAAATAATTATTTCCTAAAGCAGAGAGTACCAAAGTAAACAAGAAAATAATTTATCATCAGTATTCTCTAAAGAAGTTAGAGGAAATTAGATTAAGTAGTGATGATATCTATGTCACTAATTATAATGGCATTAATTAAGTTCCACATCCTTAGAATAAATTGGTTTAGTCCTACTTAAAAGTGCACACATAGCTTATGCTTCACTCAAAACCCAGAGAACTCTGCTATTAATAAAGTAACGAGAACACTAAAGCAACACTTTGTTTAGGTAAAAATGTTTCCGCAAGCATGGATTATCAGCATGAACACAGTGAACCCAGGAGTATCTGTAATACTTGCCACTTTTTTTTGTTTCCTAACAGCTATTTTTCTGACCAAAATCTGACAGAGCAGACTAACTTAAATGACTCACGATTTAGAACTGGATAAAAATTACTTGAGCTTTTCATCAATCACAACCAAAAATTCGCATCAGCTCTATTTGCCCTGAGGTAATTTTTCACCTGTCTCTAACCAGATTGCGTTTCCTGTTCTTCCAAAATATATCTTGTTCAATCATAAGCAGTTATTTCCAGTTCTGAATGTTCTCTTTCCATTCTATTAAAAAACATCTCAGAAATAAAAAAAAAATATTTTCTTCAAGAACATTGATACTCACTCAAGGTGAGATTTCTATTAAGAAAAGAACCCACAAAAAAAAACCAACCAAACAAGTTTTTCAATAAATTAGTGAATACTGTTAACACCTATGTCTTTACTGTCCTATATCTTTACAATATAGGACAAAAATCTGTGTTCTATCTGATACTGACTTTGGTTGTTTTCTTTTTTCTGCATTAGGTCTAATTTGCTACTGTCAATTAACAGCACAGAATTACATCTGCAAATGACTGTTCTTTGAACCGCAGGAAGAATTATCAACAAATATGTATAATCCTAAGTCTGTTTATATTACCTCATGGCATCTCAAGGTTTGCATGTAAAATCTGATTGGAAAAAGCTGGATGGGATCACTTTTTTTTTTTTTTTCTTTCTATTTGTTGTAATAGTGAGAAAACACAGATCTGAGAAAGAAATTTTGATAATAAAAAGGCATAAATAGAAGAACCGAGTAACTTAAAATGAAGGATAAAAACAGATGCTGTCCTGAAAAAAAACATACAGAATACATATGAAATATTCTGAAGAGATACAGATGGTTTTAAAGACTAATCTGGAAATTAAACTGGTATATTGTTGAATGAGACATTGCTATATGCATTAATTTTTTGTCCCTGAAAGACTGAGTGTGATGATTCAAGTGAAAATTTGTGTGTTTTTTTTTTTTTTTTTTTTAAGAATGGTAATTAAAAATATTCATTTTATTTAACATAAATGTGAAAACTGTACTAAGAATGAAATAATTTTATTAAAATGGATTCAGATTGTTTGGATCAAAATGTACATTTATTTGGAAACAAATACAGCAGGGTTTTCCTATCAGCTTAGCTAACAACATCGTAGTACTTCAAAGTTTCTCACATAGAAGCTACAGCCCAAAAGGCACATTTTTGCAAAGTTCTTCCTCCCTCTCTTGTGCCTCTGTTCCAATCTCTTGACTATTGACATTTCTTTTACACTGTCAGTGAAGAGCTATTTTTTTTACTTAAAATACCACAACACTTCCCCCGAGCCCCAAAAATAAAACTATTTTGCACCAGTTTGCAAAATTACTGTTTTGATTATTGAATTTCTTTAGCTGCTTGAAATACTAGTTGTATTTCAGTTTTTCAGTTGAAGCATTGTCACGAACCAAGGGATGAAAAT
>NW_008586130.1:0-24807 GCF_000691845.1 Merops nubicus | reverse complement strand
GCTGCAATACTTTCCTGATGTGAAGCCTCCTGTGGTGTAAATATCCTTCTTATTTCTTCCCATGTACTTTTTCAGTAGATTTGGATCCTCCTGCACTGAAAGAAATGCTTGTGTTCTGAGCCTCAGGTTTCCTGGTAGTTTGCTGGAAATAACCATACACATTGGAGAAGGCAGATATCTTTCAGGCTCTTAATGTCTATATGTGTACAGGCAGATTTATTTGGCTACTTTTCTAGGTTTAATTACTCTAGTAAACTCTGTTATCTTACAAGTCAATGTTAAGAGGGAAACTGTTTTCTGAGGGAGCTGGTCTATAGCCCATCATCAACCATATTTACATCTCTAAACTCTATTTTATAACCTGTTTCACAAAGCAATTTGTTTGCCCTGGGTCTCACGGTCCCTTTTGTGGAAGTCCCATCAGTCATCCCCAGACAGACTGGTCAAGTGCATAGTGCCAATATCTCAACCTGCTGTTCTTTTCTAGTTTATATAAGTTGCTGTGCTCTCACAACTTACCCCCATGAGGATGGGACATACTTAATGCATCAAATCCACCATCCAGGCCAACAGATATCTTGGCTCTGTGCTGGACACTTCAGTCAGTGCTTGGAGAACCCATTCCTCTGTCAGCCAGTAATGGAGAGACTTGCAGCCCTGTCATTGGTCTTAAATGAAGGTAGTGTTGATGCAGGTGTTCATGCACTTAAGGGGTCATCATCACCTAAAAATATCACTACCCAATATTGCAGCTTACTTGACTT
Organism: Merops nubicus; assembly: GCF_000691845.1. Taxonomy (NCBI): domain Eukaryota; kingdom Metazoa; phylum Chordata; class Aves; order Coraciiformes; family Meropidae; genus Merops; species Merops nubicus. The sequence continues at coordinate 24,043 of NW_008586130.1, read as the reverse complement.
TGTTCAATGTGGAGAGAATTGGTGAGCAATTGTTTTGCTGTGTGTGGCTGAGTGTTTTGATTCATTCCAAACAGTGCTCAGGTGTAGAGTTTGTCAAATAATATTCGGGTGATTTGATAATGGCTATATATTTTAAATTAAATGATAGGCACAGCTTTTCATAAAGTTCATCTTGCACGTTCTGCTAGACCTTAGACATTGGCTTTTGACCACTGCTGGTGACAGCACACGGCCTCATATAGACCAGTGGTCTGACCTGATGTGGCTATTTGTACATTTTAATTTTGTTGATTTTTGATATAAATTACAAGCAAAAAACAGTCTTAATCTCAGACTGCTAGTATAAACCAGCCATATACTTAACAGAAAGTGTCCTTGCAGGCTGACTTCATTTTGCACAAGTTTTTCTGTAAGAATCTAAAGTAATTATGGTTGTTTGGTCTTATGGCTCACTACCTTCACCCATATCTCTAGCTCCTTTTTAAACTCAGTCACAGTAAAATAGGAAAGCTTTAAAAGAAATTAATCTCTATTAAGTGTTGGAGAATCCATGAAGAGTAGTATGACTTCTATTCAGAAAGTGATATAAAATGCAGTGGGTGAACAAGGGACCTGTGTGCTTTGTTCCTGACTCTGCTACCAATGGACTATCAGACCTTAGTCATTGCTCCCTCCTTTTGACTGAGTTTTCTTCCTTAGAGAATGAGATAATGACGTATCATAACCTTTGAATAGTTTGATATGAAGACTGAAGTATATATATTGGGAGCATTTTCTTTCAATCTAGACCTACTGTTTTAACTACTAAGCCTATTTTTAACTTGTAGGATGTGGAAAGTGTTGTTCTGAGGTTTATATTTGTGAGGAATGGTGCAGAGTAACCTTTGGTAGAACTATTTGTGGTGCTTTATAAAAAAAGTTGGTCTGTTCAAGTGAAATCTTTTGTACCTAAAAATTACATTGGTTATAGCCACAGTTGTGTAAAATCCAGAAAGCAGGCTCAGAAAGGGAACTTTTAAGAAGCCTAATTACGGCAGCACAAAAAGAGCTTTTTGTGAAGAGGCAGAACACTGCTGTCCACAGTTCGGTGTCCACTGTGCTCCACATAAACTCATCATCATTCATTTGAACGCTGAGTTGTGTGTGCAGTCATGTGCCCGTTCAGTTATGGGGTGACTGGGATGTGCTTGTACGTGCTGTGCAGCCTCCTGTCCACAGCCTGCTCGAGTAGCTGCCCAGACCTGCAAAACCACCACGCACACCCCAGCACCCTCATGCCTGTCCTCACAGCCACGATGTGGGAGGCAATGGTTTTTGGTTTTGGCTGGGCTTCTCCAGACGCTGCTGGTTCAAATAAATATTGCTATTTATTTTACCTAAATTTGGAGTTATTAATTATATCAGTACAACCTAATTTATATCGCCATAAACAGCAGTAAAAAACGATGCTAAATGCTAATACCCGATGCTTGCCAACTGTGCCTGTGTGATGAGGGTTTTTTACCCCCAGTTCCCAGAAGCATTAAATTAAAAATGATCAGTCTTGCAGGATCATTGATCAAGCAAGAAGTGGAAGCTCCTGGGGAAGTGATTTTGTTTTAAAAAATACTTCACATGCAGACTGCTCATGGAGTGTCTTTGTATTCTGTGTATTCAAAAATTCTCTTTCCATTGATGTATTCCTAACTGGCCAATATCAAAGTTCTGAGTTTGTCTCACTCCTATGTTGTTGCCACCTTCCTCTTCCTTCACTACTTTTTAACATTTTCTCTTTCTTTTCTTCTGTCTGCCCTTTTCTTGCTCTCCCCTCCCTCCTATTGAATCAAATAAGCTTTTCATTGAAACGAACTTGATGTGTTTTATAAATGACTTGAACAAATCAGTGGAGATGGGAGATGGTGAGTCTCTTTTTGGTAAAGGAAGATGCCTTTTTTGGAAGCTGCATGATTTTTTCCAAGCCATGGGGTCACCATAGTAGCAGTTAGGAAAAGGAAATCCTAATTTGCATTTTGGATTACAGCCATGGACTATTCTTTATCTGGTGAAAACCCACCCTATTCCCTCCTGCACCTGCCCTCCCACAACATGGGCTGAGCCAGTTTTTCTGCTGCTCAAAGTTAAGGCATGTGAGGTGCTGGGCTTCTTGTCTCTCCACTGATACTCACACCCACTTTAGGCTCTTTATCCCATCCTGTTTTTCTTACGGGGCTTTTTCATTGCCTCTTGAAATCCAGCAGAGAAAAGCTTTATTTTGACAATTACTGAGATGGAGATATTGAAACGTCCACTAAAACCTCTTCTAGAACAGATCTCCTCTGCACAATCCTCGAAGCCACAAAGGGAAAAATGAGTGTGCTCCCACTTATTCCATGGAACCTGGTCCTTTGTTGTTTGAAGGACTCTCTTAAGAAAAGGAACAGAAGCATATTTGTCTCTATGCCCAATGTGCACTATTATATGTATGGCACTTTTTCTCTCCTATATTAATGCTTACTCTCCTTTATTAGAACATAATGTTCTCCAGACAACAAGAGGCAGAACTGATCAGGGACAGGAAAAAAAAAGCTAATGGCCAGTCTAAGGAGCCAGTTTATGATCCAGAACTGCATCCTCAAGAATTAAATCTTGAGGTGATGTCACACAAAGCTGTGCAACCACAGGCATCCCTCTTTTCCTCCCCCTCTTTCTCTTTATTGCTTCTCTGTGGTCGCAGAATTGAAAAGGATTTTAATTCTCAGAATCTAGCCTTGCATAACCACACACTCTGCAAACACACTCCAAAGGCTCTCTCCAGACTAGCTAAGCTGTGATGTGTGTGTTTCTCTAAGGATAGTGCAGAGATGTAAGAAGGTTGGGAAAGGAGTGTTTTCGAGTTAATGCAGTGGGAGAGTTAATATCGAGAAGACATATCACAGGATCAGTGTGCTGCTGTTCTTCAGCAGATGCTGCTTGTGTCTCTCCTCCACGTTGTTTTTGGCAGCCCTGCATCTAAGCTGGCACCACTATGCCACAAGTAGTTGGGTAGATGTATGTGAAAACCAAGGTATACTTGGATAAAAGAGCATTTTGTGAAAGGTTCAACCCTTACTCATTTACAGTGGCTGTGCTCTGAGTTGCACATTGTAAGGTGGAATGTTTGCACGTACTGATACTTTCCTGAAGGACCTCAGAGGGGATGAAGCACCAGTTCTGGGAGCATCTGCACTGGCTTGGTATGGGGCTTTGGGAAGTGCACATGAAGTGTGGGCTAACTTTCCCCAAGCAGAGTAGAAGTTTCCTCAGCTTCTTGCTGCTTTGGTGCCTCAGGTGTTGCCTCTGTTGCTCTCCACCAAAAGAGCAGTGATGGATTTTGGAATTTAGGGGAGCAAATGCAGCTAGTGCATTATGAGATAATGCACAGTATGAGATAAAAGGTGAGCTGTGGTATTCCTCACCTCTCATCTCTGCAAGCTGTTCCTTGGTGGAGCCAGAATTGAGACTGGCCCTGCACCACGCACCTCTCCGAGTACCTCTCTGTGCTGTGGGAGAGCAATTTCAGCCAAGGCCCTTTGCCCTGTGCTGAGGTGACAGCCCATCCTTGGCTTCCTTGTGATGAACATCCATCTGCAGGCGGCTGCACCCCAGGACTCTCCCTTCTGACAGCGCTTCCAATGCAGTGTTGTTTATTCCTTCCTTTATCAGCTGGAGCTGCTGGGCTCCCTGAGTTATTAGCTCTATTCACTCATTGTCAGTGTTTCCTCCTTCGTAAATATTCCCCGGAACGTCTCTGCTCCTGAGGAATATGCTTTCTCCTCTATTTACTGCTTTTCCCAGGCCCCCACCTCCTCATCGCTCTCCCCACCCAGTGGCCCAATAACAGCCAAGGAGATAAATAAGCTACATAACTCTTCCCAGCTATTATTTTTTTGTTGTTGTTGTTGTTGCCCTGCATGGTAATATATATAATAACAAGGAAACAAATCTTATTACTAAAGTAATTACAATAAATAAAGAGCCGAGAGGGGAGATGAAGGAAGGATCTGTCGGGGGAGCGATTGCAGTAGGATTTTTTAAAATTTAATTTACTCGAGATGTTCTCTGCCACTTGGTTGATACCCTGCTGAGGGGGGTTGTGACTAATTAGCAGCCAGCTGCTGTTCTAACACCCTCACCTAATTTATTGTGTGGCTGCATCTCTGAAGCAGGAGCCTGTGTGATATCGCTGTCGATGGGACTCGGCACCAGCCTTGTGTGGGCGCTTGGCTTTATTGCTTGGTGCTTTTGTTTCCCAGATGCTGATTAGCTGAAATTTTAGGTGCTTTTCTGTCATTTCTTTTATCTTCCAGCGTATCCCATGTGCTTTCAGGAGTCTGGGTGAGAGAGCATGCTCAAATCTATTGCATTTTTACTGCTTGTCCCAATGTCCAGCCTGTAATAACAGGCCAACACAACTGCTAGTTTTTGACAAATTGCCCAGAGAACTGATCCACCATCTGTGTGACTTGGTGGAGAACATACTAGGCTTTCTACTGCTAGGTCTTTGTTGGACAGGGTCTAGGGTTTGCTATACTCTAAAGTCTGGGACCTCGTTCTCCTGCTTGCAGGTTTCATGTGAATTTACCATATTGTTGCTTTTGAGTAGAATGGAGAGTACAGTACTGTCTGTCATTGAAATGGCCAGGAAAACAAATTAGCTAATTATATTTATTATTAAGAACTGGATGGATCTAATGCATTGTCCCTTGCTTCACTAGTTTTCCAGTTGCCAGCTGTAAAAGTACATGCAGTCTTTGTCAAGCCCTTAACAGTAAAAGTACCTCATGAGCTGAGTACCTTGGCTCTTTCATACCCAATTTATGCTGGTGATGCAAGGTCACTTGGGAATTTCACTGCAAAAATCACTTGGTGTGGGCTCAGTGGTATTACTGCCTGGACTACTAAACACTTCAGCTTTTAGCCTTGGAAATTATTTCATTTTAGACGGGTACTACATTTTCAAGTTAGCATGAATATTGGATATGAACATGATGTTCCACAGGCTCAGAAAGGAATAATTTTGTTCTACTTTCATGTCTATTTTCCTGACTGATGATAGGAGTTCATAATCAGATGTGTGCACTCCTTTGAAGACATTTTCAGGAGCCAGGAGACTGGTGTACAAAGCCAGCTTTTAGTAAAGTTAATGAGATGATTGAATTATATTATTATTCTTGTTAGCTTGATTGTGTATCATTATCCCTTTTGTTTGTTATTATGCTTATTTGAGTCCCTTTTGTGGTATATTATAACCATAACAATTGTGCCTTTGCTAGGCTCTGTATAGAGACAGCCAAGGAGCAGCTGGTCCCTTGTCAGTAACTGATGCATTAGTGGCACAGCCTATGCAACAGGATTGGTGAGAAGGAAAAGGATACTGGGCTCTTGGTTCTCTTGTACTCTGGTCCACCTTCTCAGCCCTAGCCACGTGATGCTCGTCGTGGAGGTGTGAGCTTTTTTAGTTACAGCTCTCCTTCAGTATTGCATCCTGGGGTAAGGAGAAGATCCTGCTGCAATGACTTCTATGACCACCTGATGGAGGTTTGTGAAGGATACCTCAGTATCATCAATGCAGGAATTGGAGAACTGTACTAAAAGTCAGGAGTCTCGTCCTTCTTGGAATTTGTAGGAGGTATCTGCAAGCGTAGACCCAACTGCCAACATAGGTGAACTTATGCTGAGAAATATTATACTTACTGTTGAACTTGGATTTTAGTTCTTACTTGATTATGGGTAGGCATCACATGCTGAATACCCAGTTGAATATGGAGATGAGCTCATGTCACAAAAAAGGGGCTGTTTTGGTCACCCATCTGAAGATCGAGTCTGCTTGTCCAAGTTAATGCCTATTGGAAGCTACAGATTCAGATATGGAGCTGTTATTCATAGGATCGGAAAAGAGAAGTCCACAAAATGAAATTGTAAAAACTTCACTTTTATAGATGCAGTGAAGAATGTCCAATACTTTACTGCAATATCCACACTACCTGGAAAGCTGAAATTGCCTGAGAATGAAGGTTATTGTCTCTTGTAATATACCTTCATATATTACACTGTGTTATAAAGCAGGCAGTATTTCTTTTGCCATGAAAACTGGACATCCCTAGAGTTCTGAGTGACTTTGCACTGGTTTTATATGACCATTCAGTCCCTTTTAAGTATTAAAACGCATAAATTTTTGTGAAATATGAACAGAAGTTTTTTGAAAGCCTCCAAATATAAAACTCCAGAGCTTAGTTCCGCAAGCGTAAAGCTGCTTTTCCATGAGTTTGCTTTAAAAAAATTCTGTGTTGGATTAGCTCTGTATTTTGGCTAATGTTGTTCTTTAATAATTTTATTTATTTATTTTATTTCTCTCTCACTTTTCTATCTCCTGTCTTTGGACTCTGTTATTCAAATGTAATAAAAAAAGCTGACAAAATACGGTGATAGGAGAGAAGAGATATAATGGCCTTGGGTTGGAGAAATGGACTGGCAATTGAACATGGTATTTGTAGAAATGGGACGAAGAGGCTTATCCACAAAGTAAGCTTCATTTGAAAGCTTATGTTTCCAAAATTGCTTGTGCAAAAATGTACCCACAGACAGCTGGACCAACTGAAGTTGGATTGTTCACCTGTGCACATGGTTCATATGATTGCACATGCAATTGGGGTAATTACATGGGCAAAGTTTGCTCCAGTAATTTCAGCAAATTGCCACCCTAATTTATAAAATCCAGCTGCATGTCCTACAAGCATCAAGAAAATGAAAAACAGAAAATTGAGTCAATTTTGGATTGCCAAGGAGTGAGAAATCAAAATCTCTTCTGCAACCTAACGGGCAGCTCTGACAGGCAGCTCTGCTGGAAGTCAAGGGGGAAAAAAACAGTGCAGTGCAGTTTTAATGCTGCAAACTAGCTCCGAGTCTTGAACGGGTGGAAAAACTGAAGAGCTTTTTGAAGTTATATAGCCCAGGTTTGAGCTGAGGGGAGAGAAACTCAAAAGCACAGAGGGTGAGATTGGCAGGGAAAAGAGCCCCAGTAATGGTGCACCTTGGGTCTGTGCTTACTGCAAAACTCTGAAGTTGGTATTTGAGCACACCCCACCTCAATGATAATGTAACCTTGATAGGAGCTCTCATGTAACTGTGATGATATTTTACTGCATGGGAATAACAATGATTTATGCTGTAAAATTCTACAGGAATTTTGCTATGTTCAGAATTGTGTGGAGCTGAGCAACTTTACCATGGCCTGTAATTGGCTTGTGGAATTTCATAAGTAGATGTGTCCTCACGTAAAATGGTTTTATGTCCATTATATCCCATGGGTCTCTTCCATGTCTGAGGATGCAGAACACAGAGAAGTGACAGTGAACAATATAGTCTAGATCTTAATTCACCTTTTGGGTTGATTTTATTTGTCTGCCACAAATGACAAGGACTTAAGGCATAACTTTCACAATAGTCAGAGAAGAGCTGCGATATTCTGCTGTATAGGTATTACAGAATGCAAATAGGAAAAAGAATTTTTCTCAATATGTACACAAACCAACCCATAAACAGGTCGGTATTTTCACATAATGCTGTAATGGTTGTTTTGGGGTTTTGTAAAGTTGCCAGGCAATAGCAAGTTTTAAGCACGAGGGCTCTTTCCATGTACATCCCATGACAGCATCTCTAGTAGTAATTTCCTTCTCTGTCCTCTGTGCTTCCCCGTTTTTCTCCCCAAATGTTCACAAGCTCAGGTTTTGAAGAAGAGGGAGGCACCAGTTCTCCCAGGGACGCTTGCTCCCACTGACCACTACCTAAAGCAGAAATCTGGTTCCCAGTTCTAGCTCTGGCCCGTGGTGCCTGCTACCAGGAGTAGCAGTAACAATGCCAATGAAAACTTAGTTCTTGTGGAACATTTCCTGAGTTCGTTGTCTGTTAACCAACAAAAGGTCATTAGATCAACAAAAGGCAAAGATTAAAGAAAAAGTGATGATTTTTCCATCTTCCCCATAACGGTTATGACACATAGGAGAATGTAAAGTGCAGAGCAGCTGAACACTCATAAACTATTTTAATACTATTTAGAAATGAGAAAAAGCAGGGGAAGAGGCTTATGTTGCAATATATTTTATTCTACTAATCAATCACTTTTGCAGAGCACTATCATGGTTTTAAATTCTTGCTCCAGTGATGTGAAAAAAATTGTCCGTCTCTCATCCAAGTCTCTAGCAGGACTTGGTCTGTATCATCCAAATCTTTAGTACCTCACTTGAGCTAGCAGTGAATTCTGTGCTTAGATGGATATATAGTGGTTTAGGCACAGCAAGTTTGGATTGTACCTGTGATAGCAGAGTGGGTAACAAAAGGTCTGCAAATGAAGTAGAAGGAGCTATAGGAGATTAAGACTAAGCTGTTTTACGTGCATATTTTTACGTGACAAGAATAACATCTTTGGGGTTAGGTTGAGATCTCTGGAAAAGCAGCTGATGCTTTGTGGTTTGAACCATCTGCATGGACTAGCCAAACCTTCTGGTGATTTACCTGTCTAGTGTCTCTCTATAAACACACACAAAGGTTGAATGTGGCAAACCCAAGAGTGAAGGTGGTGGGAGAATAGTTGTTTCCCCCCTTCCAGAACATTCACGTTACGCAAAGAGAGTTTGCTGTGGAACAATTTCATATTTGGGGAATATATTGCCTGGTCTTGTGCATATACCAGTTTCCAAATGGAGCAGAACTAAGTGCTTCAAGTCATTTCCCTGACGTGCAGGTGAGGGCACCCTTGAACTGTGCAACTTCTCTATCTATCTTTAGACAGACTTGGATGATATGTAATCCCATCCAGCACACAGGCTGTTCAAAATCAAATCGTGTCCATGTCAATGGCTTTGAGCTTTCACTCATAACACTAATACAGCTGGGAATTTAAATAAAAGGGAGAATATTAAGGAAAAGCCTCTGTCGCTGTAAACAGCAGAAATAATCTGAATCGAATATATCTTTTTATTATACAGTTTCTTACCAAAATAAAAGCTCAGCTCGGGGGTGTTATTTACAATGAACTGGCTTTGTTCACACCTCTCCCTTTTTTAACTTGTATGTATCAGTTCTGACTGTGTGTACCGATCACAGCAATTTATTTGTTATATCTTTTGTCCCAGAGTCTCCTGAAGTGTCATAACAAACCACCCATTTTAGTTTCAGGCAGTTGCTTACTGTCCCCTATGAACTGGTGGAAAGTAGCTCTTTTTAACCTCTGAGCCCATTGCCCTTGCATGCTGGGAGCTGCTGGTTTTAAGCCATTGTGCAGAAGTTGTGGCAACTAGGTCTGCAGCAGATGTTGCAAACCAGAGTGACTTGAAAAGAAATTACTTAAGTACAATCAAACCCCTTCTGGTTTGTGTTTTTCCTTAAGCATTTTATTAATCTTTGAGAACTACATGTGGCAGCTCTGAAACCACGATTTTACTTGCACAGTCTCAGGTGGAATGTTTAGTCCCTAAAGAGCATATATCTAGCAAGCACTAATTCTCTACCAACTAGCTGTGGTGCATGCATGATTCCCTCATTGCTAATCCTTGTTTAAAACCTGATGTGAGCCTAAATAAGGAGTTTGCTTTGAGATTTGCCAAAATATCTGTGGTCCAAAGGATACAGTATTCTATGTGTGTAAATGCATATACAATCGTGGTAATAGAAGCTGCTTTTGATCCAGATTGTTGGGATTGAAAAGATGCGGTTGTACTCGAAAAATACATATGCATTTGCATGGACAATTACTCAAGTTGGGGGTTTAGACATTTAAGTGGCCATTTGTGCTCTATTTTAGATTATTATGTTCATCCTGCAGGAATGGATTTGTGCAAATCAGCAACATAAATATGCATGTGTTTTATTGCGTGCTATCCTGAAAACGCGATGCCTTACTTAGGCGTAAACTTGGACTGATTTATCTTCTTTGGTTTTTTTTCTCCTCTTGAAATTTCTAGTCTAATCTGAGGAATGTGAACTGCCGTGCTTGAACAGCAATTCTTCAGCAACACGTTTTCCTTTTCCAAATGGTTAACTCTTGTAATTGTTTTGGTAATGTAAGCTAGTATTTCCAGCTAACAGTTATTTAGGGTACTGTCATGGCAAGCTGTAATTCAACCCGGTTGCCTAGTGGTCCAAATAATGACCAAGGCTTGCCCCCAGCTGAGTTATGGCTCTTTTGCTTCTTACTTTCCCTCTGTACACATAAACAAGTCTGTCTTTATGCCAAACTCTGAAATAGAAAGGAAAGCAGGAGGGATCTTGTTGACTGAGAGCTCCATCCTGGTAGCTTCAGGGAGAGAACTTCTTGTAGGGGTATGAAGGCCTTTGAGGGACTTCTTAGGGCCCATAGTCTTCTTGGAGGCTCACCAGGCTCATGTTCTGTCACATCTATATAGGATGAAGAGATCCAGTCTGACTTGGGACAGGAAGGTTATTTGACATGGTGCTAAACTGCTACTCAAATTAAGTATACTGAAATTTGCACCAAAATTAGGAACCTTTGAGTCGCTTCACTTATGACTTAGTTTATGGAAATAACACTTGTAAAGAAGACTGTGTTTAATATACCATCTATGATTCTCCTTTAAGAGACAGTAGACATACAAAAAAAACAGTAGCAATGTAGCAATGTAGCAATGTGAATGTCACAGAAGTATGAAGGTTTGTCAGTAAACCTTTGAGGAAGAAATTTAATTTTTAAGTTTCTTCATATTAATAATCTTATTAAAGTTTAGCATGCAAAAGGTTAATTGATTAATTTATTTTTTTTTTTAAATTTTTAAAAATGTGCTTATTTTGAAAGAAAATTATATGTTCATGAAATGGAAAGATACAAAGACTGCATGACAACTATGTAATGAAGTGGCAAACTATATGTTTTTTTAATCACTGTGATGCAAAATGGTATCTTAATTCTTGGAATTTAATGTCATTCACACTGAGAGTCTGTGCATCATTATAAGTAAGATGGAAGTTTGTCTAACGTGGGAAACTCTAACAAGTACAAAATGCATCTATCAAATGAGCCAGGAATTATTGTGGGAGGCTTTGTACAAAAAGAACATGAAAAGGAAGGTTATAACTTCAACTTTCTAAATGATGATTCATAGCACACAGACTGGCTGATATGACAGTTTGCCTGGCTGGATGTGGGAGCTGTGCTCAATCATGGATGCTTCAAGGACACTCTGACTAAAAAGAACCTTTTCTGGGTTCATCTGGAGAGTCATGGACCCCAGGTGGTGCTGAGGGTGCTCTGCAGAGGCTGGGCTATGAGGTTTGTAAGAGCAAACTGCTGCATGAGTGTTTTTGAGACTAGAAATGTGGGTGAGGAGTCATGGTCTTGGCTATTTTACACCGGAGGGGGGCAGGAAATTCAGGATGTAGTAAGCAAAGAAAGAGTTGTGTGTGCTACGGGCTGCTTCTGTCTATGCTCAGGCAGCCCAAATGGGATGGTATAATCAATTTGAGCCAGAACCAAGGTCAGGCTGCATTCCTGCAGGCTAATGGCCCAAGAGCCTGCACGGATCATGGTTTGATTGTCATCTATGGTAACACTTGGGAGACAGTACAGAGACTCATGGATTTGTGTTAGTATAACAGAGCAGAGCTGAGGCCCAAGCAGTGGCTCCAGCCTCCTCTTGTTTGTGTCTTCAGGTGTCACTTGGGAACTGATGTGCTGAAATTTGGCATTGGGGAGTGATTTCTGATTACATTAGTTAGCCCAAAGCGGGGCCTGCTGGATAATCTCAAGAGGCTTTCCTGCCAGTCTTAGATCCATTCTGTACCCTTGAAGGAGCCAAAGAGATGAGATGTGTCTCCATTAGGCAGCTGAGTTCAGGAGCTTATCTTCATTGCTTTGAGCTTCTTAGTTTCACATTGACCCATTAGAGAGCTTCTTTCCCAGCCTGGGAAGGAGGTGGGACTCTTAGTAATTCTGCAATACCTAGTGTTCATAGACTACTTTTTCTTTTTCCACTTCAAAATGTCACCTGGGATTCCTGATGGAATTAGAGATTTTTATCTTCCCTCTTTCTCCAAGACCTCTGACTTGTTTCCAGTTTTCTTCTACACCAAAGACTTAATTTCTCACGTGTGAGACAGTGAAAATTAAACAAGCTGGCAGATAGACAGAATGGTTCTTCATGTCTGGAAAGCTGCAATGAGCTGTGACTTAGGAATTAGAGTGCTTCATATTCAAACTTTTCTTTTTGATGCATTGGGGTGGCACAGGAGATGACAGTGACATATGGAGAAGGGCCTCTTAGCAGGATTGAGGCTGTTACGTGATAAATGACACAGTATGTCAAAGGACTTCTGTTATCCATCATGATGGTTTCCTCTGAACGCATTCTCACTGAAAAGAGAAGTAACTACCACAAACAGCTGGGGAATGCTGTAGGTAGGGTCAATGATGTGTTCAAAAGAGAAAATAAGAAAGCTAGAAACTGCATGTTCATATTGGAATTAGTAACCCCTTGTTGTTGAATTCAGTGTTTTGAAATCACTTTCAGTTTAAACATGAGGTACCCCACTTTTACATCATTGCCAGGAATGAGCCCTAGCTTCCACAGTTGTCTCAGAAGTCACTCAACCCAAAAGTTTCAAAAATGCCCGAAGTTCCCAGTGCTGAACAGATAAACTTTCCCTAAAGAAAGGTCATTTACCACCAAGTATTGGATTGAAAGTATGGTTCTGTCCTCTGATACATCCCCAGACTTTCCCTCTTCCTTCCTTCCACCTCTGGTAGTTTGAATTTGAAATGCAGTGGAGCAAGTCATGAGCTGTGCTTCTCTATATGCATGAAAGACATGGGAAAGACAGGAAAACATAGTAGTAATGTGGTACAGTTGCTGTTAAAAACATAAAGGACTTTTGAGAGAAGGAAAAGGGTTTTGATTCTCAACACACATGATACAGGAATATCCTCTCTAGAAAACATTCCACTATCGCTGACCACCCAAATTATGAGGTATCAGGGCAGGCTTTCACAGCTCTGTGCCTTCTACTGTCAGAAAGTGTACTGGGTTCTGATCTCAGACTTTTTCTCTCTGTCACCTTTAACCCAATAGTATCTTTTTATTTATTTTCTTTTTCCATTCATTTCAGATTGACACAGCACCAGTGGCTGTTCAAGTGGAGCAAGGGATGTGTGGCATAACATAGGCACCTGTCCATTTCAGCCACCTTTAGTCCCTCTCTTTTTTCATCAGCTGTAATGGCTGGGTTTTTTTTTTCCCCTACTTGATTAATGGACCCTGAATAGCTATGTAGTCTATAAAACTAGACAAGATAAGTGGTCTGTCTCTTTTGATCCCTGAACTCCTAAAAGCCTGATTCTGACTCTGCTTAAGTGGTGTTTATGTGCCCACATGCACAGTAGTAATTGGTGCAGAATATCAAATGTCACTACTTGACATTTCATTCATAACAGTAGCCTTTAAAATAAAGGCTTTAACTTGTTGATTCACCAGTGGCCAGTGTCAAATGATTTGGGATGGTCTTCATGTTACCAGTGTCAATCAACAAATGGATTACACTGGAAATAATTCCATTAGAACCCATCTGTGAACTGTTTTAAGAAAATCCCCTGACTTTCAGCTTATTACCACAGCCTTATTTTATGTGAGATAAGAGCACAGACTTGGTAGAAGAGTGGCTGCAACCTCTGTAGCTCCTCTAACAAACCCACTTCTGGGAGGATGGAGTTGCAAGTCCCTCAGGTGCATCTATTCTGTAGTTCAGTACAAGACTTCAGGTTCCATGGCTGTTGAACTGGAAGCTCCTGCCTAGAGTAAAATTTGCTAAACAGAAATCAACCTAAATAAATAGATAACTCGGCCCCTTCTGACTCCCAGTGCTGCTGTGCTCCACTTTATTTGACAGTACAGCTTTTCCTTCACAAACTCTTCATGTGATGAGACACTTATTTCAGCTGTTGACCCCTATCAATGACCCCTCACTGGGAGATCAGGTGTAGAGAACCAGGCTATTATCTGCCTTCCACTCTCACATTTCTAATCAAAGCAGCCAATTTTGTGAACGCCTACAGCTGAAGTCACAGTGAGGGAGACCTGGCTGAGTACAGAGAAAAGAAGTGCTCGGAATGGCAGAGCCAGGGGTAAGAAATCCTAAGGGTACTGCTAAAAATGAAAAGTCAAGCTGGGAGAAAAGGTGAACAAGTAAAGCAGGGAGAAATTCTAAATTCCAGTTTCATATTTAATATAAGAAATCATGAGAGTCAGTCAGCAGAGTGAAGAGAAGCATCTTGATACCCTCCATCTCTCCATTCTCCTTTAGCTTTCTTACTCCAATGAACGCTGGTAATACCCCAGTATTGTGTTCTGTTTTCAGTGTCTATGCTTAAGACAAGCAAAGAAAAAAACCCCATCCAAAGCAGCTCTGACAGGAAGATATCTCTTTAAATGTTATAAAGGTTAATGTTTACTACAGTTGTGGCATCTGTTGAGTATTTCTGTTCCGGCTTTTGAATTCTCTTTAGACTCGGAGAACATTTAAAAATTGGAGCCTCCATGCACTAGGTTCAGGAGATGAGCAGGACTTCTGCTTCAGTCTTCAAAAGCCATACTCCAGGCTGTTCCCTCCCTTGGAGCACTAGTTTCAGTTGATAACCACGCTGCTTACTTTCCAACTTGATGTAGAGGTGTCACTTTATCATATTGGACTGTTTTAACTGTGCTTCAGTAAAAGGTAAATGATACTAGTATCTTCTAACATGGTCGAGCAGGTTGTCAATAGTTTACAGCCACAAATGATGGGCTGCATCTCAGGCTGGATACTGAGGCACTGGCTTATCTGCCTTTATCTGCCTTTGTCTTTGATTTTCATTTTTTTTTTTCTGGTTTAAAGGTCCTGTAGGCTGTAATTGCTTTTTTGGGACTGATAACATTGTATTGTTAGTCCTGAATTTGAGAACAGCTGTTGCCTTCAGTTTCCCTGTCTGGTTTATAATTATAGTCCATAAATTGTGTTAGGATTCTCAGTAACTAGTAGCTTGCTGAAAATCAGATTCTTTTCAGTATTTGTGTCACTTTGCAGAAGACAGGGAAGGAAAAGAAACATTGTCAAATGATGAGAGCGTGCTGATTTTATCTTTCTGGGTTTTGATGCAAGCAAGAATTTGTCTGTTATTTTTTCCAGGATTGCAATCAGGTATTCACCCACTGCTACCTGGATTTGCAGCATGAACTTTCAGCCAGAACCACCACTCTGCAGAAGCTTCTTAGCCATAGGAGACTGATATTAGCATCTTTTCCAGCAAATGACCTGATTCCTCTTTTGTAGTTCTCTGCAGTAGAGCTAATGGAAGATACTCTAAGCAAAGATCTG
Source organism: Merops nubicus (assembly GCF_000691845.1). Lineage (NCBI taxonomy): Eukaryota > Metazoa > Chordata > Aves > Coraciiformes > Meropidae > Merops > Merops nubicus. The sequence continues at coordinate 8,671 of NW_008586130.1, read as the reverse complement.
GGTCTCTGTGTGTAAACAAACAAAAATTTAAGAAACCCCCTGAAGACCAAGTTTCTTTTTTTTCTGTGCTTTATACCTTTTCAGTGAACAGAAGTAGAAATATTTTGGTTGTTTTTCCTTGCTATTCTGCTTCTGCCTTTTGTCTGCCACTCTTCCACTCTTCTCTTTTATTTATTTCTGTTTTGGCAATCCTGTGGGATTATGTAAGGTTCCTGTTTAGCCTAATGTGGACCAAGCACCGTGGTAGCTTCCAAGCACCCTGTGTCATGGTGGGGACCATTCAGAGAGCTCTGTTTACTGTTGTTTTCTGTTAGTGAAGAGACTGCTTGAAAATCATTGATTTTTTTCAGATGAGTTCAAAGAAGGACATCACAAAATACTGAAATTTAGAAAGGTGAGTTTCCACACACCATACAGAAAAGTTTCTCTAGCTGTTCCCAGGTAGACAGATTATAATGTAGATTCGGTATCCAAGAATGTAGGGGTTATTTAGGGTATTCTGAGATTTAAGAGATGTAGTACTGGTTGAAAAAGTGTATTCTTAGTTTAAGCTATCTTCAGCACACTGCACTGTGAGGTGTAATATGTCTTGTGTCTTTCTGGCTCCCCTCAGTGATGCTTTGCCAATGCATCTCAACACTGACCTGTGCACACAGTTGTGTCACTGAGGAATCCATCCAGACTGTCATCTGAGGAAACTCTGGCCTAGTAGTCCTCCTGCATTTATAAAATAATTCTTCCTTTGCTGTTCAACAAAATGGGCTATATCATATTCCTTAAGTAGCTTTGCTCCCTCTTGGCTTGTGCTATTACTGCATTTCCCCCTATTACTTACATAGAACTGTTTTATATTAAATAACAGAGGGTGTTAAATGGTCTCATTATTAGCATTCAGAAATCTTTAGTGTAGTTTAAACTCTCCTCAGATCGGGAGCAAGCTCAAATCCCATTAAAAACATTCCTGGGTTTATATCTTCCAAACTAGAGCTTTTATTTGTATGGGAATTTCCCTTCATCACAAAGAAATAATAAGCAGTGCTTGTAAATCCTCTGGCTAGTAATTCAGTGATTACGATATTAATGACATTGTGCAGGTGGTAGTGTTGGTGAAGAATCAGAAGAGAAGAGCAAATATCAGCCTTGAAAACAGCAAATTCCTCTGCTTCTCGTCCTTGAAATTAATTTGGCTAAGTGAAGTGGGATTGGGTTTGAGCACATGTTTTAAAAATCATATTAGTAATAATCCATTTATCTGTGGGATATATGGAAGGGCCCCTGGGTTCCATGGCTTATCGTAAACAACTCTGGGGTTTCACTCTCAGTATCTGCATTTGATGCCACTCACCCCAAATAGGCATAATGTATCCCAGCAGGATAGAAAAAGAACTTAAAGTCATTTAAAAGCCACACTGTGTTTATTATTTAGGTGAAATTAACTACTATATGCCTTTTTTTTTTTTTTCCCCAGTTGTGTGATATGACTAAAACATTTGTCTGTGTGGAGTTGATTGTAATGTAATATTCTTGTTGCTTCCAGTAGGGATTTACAAAGGGAATTACTTTTATATACTGTCATACCTGGATATAAAAAAGATAGTTGTCTAGTAGGGAAGAGATAAAATAAGAGTTTATATATGTCATTTCTGGACTTTTTTTTCTTGAGTGTTTTGGTAATACTCTGCTACAGGGTTGCTGGTAGGTTCATCTGAGAGGAAGACCATCTTATTTACTTAGAATGATCTGTGGTGTATCTGTAGTGCATTTGGGTACCTGAAGGTCATTGATGAATCAACCCACTAAAGAAAAGAGTTCTTTTTTTTTTTCTCATTTCTCCTTCATTTTTGAGCAATTTTTTATACCATATCTAACCATTTCACTACTGCAACTTTGAAGTGTAGTGAAGATGATTGTAGCTGATAGAAAGCAAGCATTTTTATTTCATACCTTAGAATGTAATAGAGGATAAAAAGAAAGTAAAAAAGCGTAGTAAAGAACTGACATGTATCACATGGGAATCCTGGTACAAACAGGACAAAACCTGATGTTTGTCATCATCATGTTCAGTAGGTGACACCAAGTGTCAATACTGAGTTCTGATCATGCCATTGTAACGGTGATGGGTGGTGAGGAAAGACTTTAATTTTAATCTGTTTGCTAAGGTAATCTTATGCTCAGGAACAGAAGGAAGTCTTATGACTTAGTTCTCATGACTTTGTTCTACAGAGTTTATTTTCATGTGCTCCTGTTATTAATACAAAATACTTTTTTTTTTTTTTTACATGTAGCCTGATGTGCTGATTGATAACAGTGGTATCTTTGGAATCTGAGACTATGAGTGTCCTGAAAATGTGTGTTTACTGGCTACTGATGCACAACAGAAACACAGTTATTTGTTAAACTTTTTCTCCTGTCTTTCAGAAAATGGTAAAAAATTGTCTAGATGGCCTTCTGAGTAGTGTTGCACAAAGCCTTTAGCTTGAAGGGCAAATTGCTCAACACAGACACCTTGGCTTATGGTTGGGTTCTGTTTTCCTGCATCCCACTGTAGATTAACCATTTGTCCTGGTTTCGTGTAAAAAGGGGTTCAGGGCATGACCCACAGGGAACAGAACTATGTACTCACCTCTCCCCCCCCTGAGAGAGAGAGAGACACTTCGGAAAAAAAATGAAGTATATTGTTTAACAAGGAACAGAAAACAAAAATGGAGGTAAGGAAAATAATATATACAAAGATTAGGGGAAAAATACAAAAAATAAAATATACAAAACCCTCAGAAATGGTTCCAGGGTCCCACGGAGTGAAAGGACAACCTCCCTCTCCAAGCTCCAAGGCAGGAGTGAAATTAGAAACCAGACTCTTATCAGAGTGTGTGTGGGAAGGGGAGGGAATACAATGATTCACCCCCACCTGGGGTCCTCCCAGTTGCTGGAAGGTCACACCCCCATTCCAAGCCTCAAACCACAACACCATTGCTCTGCTGGTGTAAGTGAAGTTACTTTACAGTGTAAATTGTTCCTGTATTCTTTTTTATCTCTGTCTTAAGAACAAAGAGTCAACCAACCAGAATCTGGCAGTGAAACATCTGGCTTAAACATCTACTGGCAGAGGAAATGCAATTTCCATCTCTCCCAACAAGGAGCTAGTGCTATATGTTAGGGAAACAGCAAAAAAGATATGTGCTGATGCTACTGCAACTCTTGCTAAGAGCTGAAGTGTACATGGACACACACACTGTCTTAGAGAATATATATATTTACTGTGTAGGAAACCTGCATAGGTATTAATTAAAAATGTACCCTTCAATCTCAGCCATAAACAGGCACAGCTTCTCCAAATGTTGCATAGATATTTCCTAGGTGGGCATTCTGGATTGAGTTTGAAACATAGGTAAGTGATCAGGTTAATGGAGTAGCAAAGGCACATTTGCAGTTGCAAGCAGACAGCTAAATAATAATAAATCTGTATGTAAGTAAATAAATAGAATTCAAGCAACTCTCTTCCCTGAATGTGATTAAGGGGCTGTGTCCGTTCAATCAGCATAGTCACTTTCCATTTGAAATCCTGAGAAGTGAATGTAAATAAGGCTTTGAGAACATAGTTGACTCAGATGTCCCTTTGCAATGATGAGAAACATGTTTTGGAATGAACTTCAACTCCGTTTATGGAATCAGGGTACCCAGGAAAGTTGTTCCTTCAGTTCTCTGGAGTTACTTTACAGATATGGAAATAAATAATACGTCCATCCTTTTGTCCTGAGCTTTATTCTTGAAACTTCCTCTGCTTCAGGAGGATTTACTAACCCATAAGAAATACGATTTGACTGAATTGTTTCCTATTGTTACTTTGTTCACATAACATCTCCCAAACTGCTGCTGCAGCAGCATTCCTTCTGTTTCTTGAGGGAGAGCTCATGTTAATAATAAACACTGGGATCTTTGTTGAGCCTCCACTGTTCTAAAAAGTTTTCTATTCTGGAGGTTTTTTTTTTTTGTGAGATGCAAGTATAACGTATAGCAGAATTTGTGATGGATGCAAACTAATTTACCTTGGAACTTGTTCCAAAGCATTGTCATTGCTTCAAAAAACATCCCTGCTGAGATGGTAGATGTGAGTGGAAGTTGGCAAAGGAAAGAGTAAGAAAGAGGAGACCCCCTGAGGCACTGCAGTTGAAATGACTATGTAACCTGTCACTGAATTATGCGAGAAACCGTTAGGCAACTTGCTATGGACCATGACAAATCATCCCTTGAGGACCCCATAGGATGAACAGAAGTAGCTGTGAAGGAATACAGTGAAAGCCCAAAGCTGTCACTGCCTGGGAGGCTGAGTGACCTTGTGCATGTATCTTACTGGCCCTGTTAAATGAGTAAGACCTGGTGATTATTTGTCCTCTGGAGTCAGGCATGAGGATTTATTAGAGTAAACGGTGATCTTGGAATAAACTGTGACAGCAAATCAGTCACTGACTACTGACTCACCCTGTGTCATTTGTAGACCAACAGCAGAGATCTTTAAACTAGGTTAATTCCTGTTTGTACTCTCCCTCTTGCAAAGATAAAATTCAGAATGCATATTGGATGATCACCCTACCATGGAAAAACTCACCTCTTTCCTTTCAGTATCTATACTGGTTGTTCTTTGTGGCAGACTGGAAGGTGTCTGGGGAGAGCAGAGCTGAACTCTGAGGTCTATCTGCCAGTTCAAGATGGTGAGCTCTACACAAAGACTAGTGCCAGAAGCATGTTAGGTCAGCCCTGTAGCATCCTATTATCTTCTCATTACCAGGCCAAACATCCAATTTTGCCAGTGCTGGGCCAAAGTCCTCCCATTCCGGCTGCTCTCTGGTGTTAATGATAAATGGTCTGCCCATAATGATGGGGCTTAGCATTTTTTCCAGCTGTTGCAGCAGCAGGCACCACATCTTGTACTGTGTGTGCCAACAGTGTGTGAGAACATTAAAATTCTTTCCACGTGGAACTCTTCCTTGGTGCTTTATTGATAGACAGGTAACGTGACAGACCTGTAAAAGGCAGCAAGGGAACCTGCAGCTCCTCACATACTCTTATTATTTTATTTTTTTTGTTTACAAAAGGTCTCTTGGACTAGTTAATATCTTTAAGGTACTTGGACAGTAGTTTATAGCAGAGCAAGCTATTCTTCCAGTGGAGCTTTACACTCGGGACAAACTGAAAGGAGGCACGTTTTCAGAGGATGGTTGGTAGATTTTACCTGTAAAAGGCAGCAAGGGAACCTGCAGCTCCTCACATACTCTTATTATTTTATTTTTTTTGTTTACAAAAGGTCTCTTGGACTAGTTAATATCTTTAAGGTACTTGGACAGTAGTTTATAGCAGAGCAAGCTATTCTTCCAGTGGAGCTTTACACTCGGGACAAACTGAAAGAAAGGAGGCACGTTTTCAGAGGATGTTTTGTAGATTTTTTTGTTTTGTCTTTGATGTTGTGACAACTTTCAACATTTTCTTTGTTTTTTTAAAACTTGCTTAATTCCTGGGGTAATGGAGAGATGGTCTTCTCTACGTTATTATGAAATGTGAAATTCCTGAGCAGCATTGGAAGCTCAAAAGGAAACACTGTGGTGGAAATATGTTCTTTGTTGGTTTGCTGTTGTCCATGAGATCCATTATGAGTTTTTAATTTAATACCTTCTTCTTCTCTACGGTGGAATATTTCTGTATTGTAAAATAATGTTTCCTTTTTTGTACAACTCCTGAACTTGTTGGTCAAGGAGGACTTTGCAGCTGATGAGAGTTAGTATGAGAGATAAGTAATGGGACTTTAAATTATATTGATTGTGAGTTCATGGCACAGATCTATTATTTTGGTATGAAAGCACCTAAACATCAAATGGGCTTGACTAAAGGATCAAAGAATGGATTGGGCTGGAAGGGACCTTTAAAAGTCATCTAGTTCAAATCCCCTGCAGTGTGCAGGAGCATCTTTGACTAGAGCAGGTTGCTCAGAGCCCTGTCCAACCTCACCTGGAATATTTCCATGAATGGACTGCTACCCACCTATCTGAGGAACCTGGGCCAGTGTTTTACCATCGTCATTGTAAAAAAATTTCTTCCTCCTATCTAGCCTAAATCTATCCTCTCTAGTTTAAAACCATTACCCCTTGTACTGTCACAGCAGGCCCTTCATTTCTTCCTCCTATCTAGCCTAAATCTATCCTCTCCTATTTAAAACCATTACCCCTTGTACTGTCACAGCAGGCCCTTCTAAAAAGTGTGTCCTCATCTTTCTTATAGGCCCCTTTTAGGTACTGAAAGACCACAATAAGGTCTCCCTGGAGCCACAAAGGGCAAGATGGAACAGCCAGATTCCAAAGGTGAAGCAAAACTATCAAACATATGATGGTTTGAATGCATCTTAAGCTCCAAATCCTTTTAACCTTGTCAATGTCTTTAGATGGAATTATCTTAGACTTACACCAGCTCAACCAAGAGCTGTGCTTATACCTTCCAGAGGGTGTATTCAGAACTGTTCACCAACATGGAACCTCTAAGGTGCAACTTTAGTATCAAGGGATACATAAGTTTTTGGTGTTGAATGTAAGCCACCACTGTGTTAATTCACCCTTGGCATGTGTGAACCATTCAGTGCAGTGTTTCTTTTGGACAGCAACCAGTACTGTATGCTGCAGAAGACATGAGACTCCTCCTCGCAGACAAATGGGAGAAGTCACCATCCTGATCTTTAATCATTGGAGAATGGCTCACGACTGGAATCACGAGAGGTTTATATTTCCTTTAAAATGCTTCTACTTTGAAATTCAGTGATTTTTTTTGGCTGTTCAAAGACTTTAACACTTTGGAAGTCACCTAAACACCTCTCCCTGTATAATGCTGTGAAACCACGCTCTGTGATTTCTTCCAAGCAAGTCACATTCACCTGACTGAGCTGCGAAGTGCTAGACTGAAACCATGCTAAGCAATTCCAACCCCTTTCAACACCTGGAAAAAATGGGTGTTTTCCTGGTGTTTACACACAATAGCAGCCAGTGCCCTCCTGCCTGGCAGCAGCTGGGGGCTGGGGACAAGCCAGCTTCAGCCTGCCATGGCCACCACTGGAGTGCCTACACGGAGCAAAGAGATGGACCACCCAGTCCCACGGGGAGCTCATTGCAGCTGGGGAATCACACCAAAAGAGATACATTCAGTGCTGCAATTCAGTACGTGTGCTTTTCAGGCCAACTAATTTGTCTCGTGAGCTGAAATGAGCTATAGACCTAATTCTTTCTTCTTTCCCACCCCCCCTTTTCCTGTTGCAATCCCTTTGTGCTCCCTGTCACTGGTAATTTTCAGTGCTCATGAACAGGGGTGAGTATCCTTCATGACATCAACCTCTGAGGACCACTAAGTAATTGCTTTCCTAGCTGTGTTATTTTGTTCTCTTTGTATCATAACTTTTCCACTTTTCTCAAATGTTTACAGTACAACCTCCCAGAAGTCATTAAACTGTTTCATAGTTACTTTATTCATCTATACAGTGATGGTAGGAATGCCTTAAAGAAGCTCTTTTGGCTTAATTTAAGGATAATGTAAGTCTTTGAAATGTCTCATTATTTGAAAAAAGATGGTCCTCTTGAAATGGAGTTTTGACATTAAAACTATGTTTGCTATACTCTGAGTGAGGCTAGAGATGATTAAATTGTGTTTTTTTCTTTTTCTTTTTTTTAAATTTTTTTTTTGAAAGCTTTTTGTTTTGTGTGTGTGTGTTTTTTTTTTTTAGATTATTAAAAAAATGGCACAAATATGACTGGTTTGGTACACTTTTTTTTTTGTAACTTACTGGCAATTTTTTGTGGTTGAACTTCCCAGCTGGCCAGAAAATCAGAACAAAAACTTTATCAGCCCTCTGGAAAATGAATATTTCTCAGAATAGTGTTGTTTTTTTTTTTTTTTTTTAAGAGGATGGTTGCAAATGTCAATATCTTATAAAAAATTACAACTACTAATTATTTTCCAGCACTGTATACCTTTATTAATTATACAGTGTTGTTGGAATTAAGCTGGTCAAGAAAGGTAGAAGATTGCTTCAAGTTTTAGCTAAGTCCTACCCTGAAGGCAGCAAGTGGCTTCACTCACTTATAAATGTTCCAAAAGATATGAGAAAACGTCAAGCTGAGAAAGCACTAATTTGGGTAAATACAAACCAGGACAACTGAACTGTTGCCTTTACATAGGAGGAAGACAACTTGGAGATCATAAAGTCTTTCCTATGCCATTCTTTATTCCTCAGTTTTTTCACAGTCTTGGTCAAAATAATTGCAACCTTATGCAAACTTTTTTCCATCTGATCAGAGTAGCCTACTTGAATTTGCACATTGATTTTTGTAGGGGATATTCCTTTGAGCTTGTCTATATTGATTAAATGTTATGCAACTGAGTCTTTAATCTCTCTTGGGCCTGTGAGTGGTAGGATAGCTCAAAGAACAAGGAGTCCTGAAGAAACTAAAAAGGAAAACCACTATTAGGTATCATCAGAAATAGTCTAGAGACTTAGCACTCCTGTCCTTTATTAGGATTCTAAGCAGACAACACCCTTGTTTCTCTTTCAAAACCATCTTGGAATAAAGAAAATACTTTTTTTGTGCTTTCTATATCATTCTACTGAGGGACACGCTATCATAGAATCCTTTAGGTTGGA
>NW_008586129.1:38194-56680 GCF_000691845.1 Merops nubicus | reverse complement strand
TGTTTGTATATGTGTTGCACAATCCATCATTAAGAACCATCCACTCAGTATATCCAGTAAGAAGGTCAAGTCAGCTGTATATAATTTACAAAATCTTAGCTTTCATGAGTTCCTTTCCATCTTGGAATCTGTTGCACAAAAGGTTTTTGCTATAAAATTCCTTAATAGATAGAGCAGAACTTCCCTGATGCATCCAGCTGCACAGCTGTTATCCTTACAACACTCCCTACATCTCTCACATACCTTCCTCTGCAGAGAGCTCAAACTAGGTCACTGTCCATGGCGTGAGTCATTGTGCCCAGCTTTAGCATCCCATGCAGCCAGCTCTTCAGGAATCTACTCACCTTAGACCCTATAAATAGCCAGCAAAGGAAAGAGGCAACTCCAAACAGTGATTCAGAAACAGACACCAACTTAGACACTCTGAGTCCTTTTCTAGAGGAATTTCTCTGCCTGCTGACTGTGTAAGGTGGAAGCCAAGGGACAGAGGAGGGGTGGCTGTGTGTCAGAGCTGGATGCTTAGCAGGGGGCTTTTGTACTACAGGGAATGCAAAACCTGATATTAACCTCTGTTTTAAACTCTTGGGGACAGGCATGGAAGGGCTAATTTCCTGTAAAACAAAACTGCAAAACATAATAGAACGTAGCACATTCTATTATGAAAGCAAAATTTTGCCCTTTTCAAGAAGCTGAAACATTTAAGGATATTGTCAAAACCCAGAATGTTCAGAAAGATTCAATTCTCACTTCTTTTCAACCAGTATCCATATTTCTGCTCAGTGATGTCTCCATAATCTCAACTCCACCAAATTTCAACTGATTGAAACTACTGGTTAGATAGTGATGGGCCATTTGTGCTAACCTAGCTCACTCTGTCCAGCACAGCAGAAATGATTTATTTTTTCAGTACATTTTCATCACACCACTCAAAACACAAGTTGAGGAGAGCAAGTTATGGCCTATGGCAAATTCTAGTTTGTTAAAAACGTGGAAATTTCAAGTAAATTGGTATCATTCATATCTCAGAAGATATATCTGCCCTACCCTAGAGCTGTAGCAGTGATTTTCATCAAAATTTCTAGAAACGTACCAGAGCAAAGAAAAACCTCAATGATTATATATTTTACTGTATATAATCTCTTGATATTGCCTTTTAAATAACAACATTTCTTGAAATAAAGAAAATCAGTCAAAGAAGCCTACACTGGTGTTCATTAACTACCACTTATCCATAGCATAGATACACGTTATTTAGGCCTTCTCCAGCAGTCTGCTGGTAGAGAATCCCAGTTATTTCACTAAGCTTTGGATTAACTCCCATTGGAATATCAATGACTTCACTGAGCTTTAGATTAACTCCCACTCTAAGTATTTCAGGAATCCAGCACTGCCCAAGTATCCATCAGAAAACACTTTGGATTATAGCAAGTCCAGCAGGAAATGCAATAAATAAAGACTGTCCTTTAGCTCTCTAATACAGAAACACAGAAATCCCATGTTTAAATAACATTTCTAAAGCAGCAGTGTCAAAGGTTGTCTCAGCCACAGAGGCTGTTCACTGGAAATGCCTTAATTAAAGCTTGTGCAACCTTAACCCTGGTCCCCAGTGCTCCTGTGTTATGATGCAGATTTCAATGAGATGCCCCCATACAATTTTTCCACTGAGCCCCTGACAACACAAGCTATAGGCATGTGGAAACATGAATCAGAATGGTGAATAATTTTCCATGGAATTTCTTTTTGTGTTGCAAAAGATGAGAAGTGTGTTGAAAAGTGTCTAAAGGAAGGAATACAAAGCAATGTGCTGGAGAACTGAATTCTGCCCTATCTCACACATCACAGATTTTCCTTTGTAGCTACCCCTAAGTATGTGCTCTTCGTTTAGTAGTCATCTGGCTTGAAACATCAGCCTTTGATTTTCAGAAGCCTCAAGCTCTTCTATCTGCAATTGGGTGTTAGAGTTGCTCAGTGTGTTTTGAATGTTTAAATCGCTTTTTAAAAGGTGCCTCAAATGGGCCAGCCAGAATATGAGGAAAGTTTCAGCTCTAACCACTGGTTACTTTGTTCCCACCTCTGTAAGATGTGGGAAAACCACTCTTGCAGAGGGCTATGAAACAGAGGCATTAATGTCTGTGGAACCTTCAGGCTGAGCAGTGATTAGTGTCAGGGAAAAATCCTGGAGGAATTTCAGTCATCAGAGCAGGGTCTGAAAAGGGTTCAGGAACGAAGGCGTGAAGGAACACCCTGGACAGCAAAAAGAAAACAAAATCCTGAGCAGATGCTCCCCTGGAGAGCTTTGTTTACTCTGTTCATCGAGCAGGACCTGAGTAGCATTGCCAAGAGCCATTCTGGCTAAAGTCTCCAGCATAACTTGGCCCTGGCAGCCACCTGACAAAAAACTTCAGCCCAAACCACTCAACTTTGGAAAAAAAAATTTAGCAAAATTCAATCAGAGTTCAATAACAGGAAGCATCATGTCAACTCCATGATAGCTGATACTGCCCACTCTGCTTACAACTCTGCCATCTCTCAAGATAAGCCGCCAGCTTCAAGCTGCCCACACAGAGATTCATTGAGACGCCTGGAGGAAAGAGCCACGTTGCTTTGTTCAGGGGAAAGTGTGAAATTTATCATATGCCTTTTTTTCTTTGCTTTCCTTTCCCCCCTTACTTCAGGCTGACAAGTGCAAATGAAAATTTCACACCCAGCTTCAAGCAGGGAGTATGGAATTCTGATTTTGGGGATTTGGGTAGATTTCTCCAGGATTACACAGGAGGCAGCTGCCCCAGTCAGCGCCACAGAGCCTGCCCTGCCCTCGGGCAAAAGCTTCTGGGTGCAAAGGTTTAACGGGGAGAAAATGCATTACTGCACATTCATATTTCTATTTTCATTAGTGTTAATAATTTAAAGACTATTCCTACTCAAAAGTACCTGCAGATCAATCGAATTGAGGCCATGGACACTACGCAATGGGATGGCTGGATCTCAACAGAGCCACTCACAGTAAGTCAAAGATAACCAGAAGGCCCTCACATCAAAACATGTAAAACTTAATACGTGATTCGTATTGAACACAGATTTTTACTGTGCCATTTCTAGAAACATGAAAGGATTTATTACTTTGGACCATTTTTTAGACATTCCCTGTCCCTATGTGCTCATTGCTATTTTCTTCCTCTGTGGAGACCCCAGTCCTCTACTCCATGTTCTGGGAATAGTTGAGGAAAACAGAGCTATTGCTGAGATGCTGACCTAGATCTCTTGGGCATGATTACTCTACAACTTCAAGAACACTTCTGGCACAGGAGACAAATAAAAAAGATTGAGACATTTTGGTACTGTGAGGTAACAAGCATCTTCATCTCCTTTGTGCCCACCTATCCCTGTTCCCTTAGCCCTCAGAGACCTCTGGGGATGCACAGTGAACACCACCTCCCCACATGCCTTGTGTTTCTTTTATAACTCTGTTGGAAAATTCACATTTTGAGAAATCCCACCTCTTGTCACAACCCAGTGTCACTTCAGTACCAACAAAGAGCAGCACATGAGGGAATAGCTTAGAAAATTCATGAGACACACTTTTACATGCCAGTAATGCACCATAACACTACCAAATGGGATTCCCTGGGAAAGTACCCAGTAATCTCAGAGGAGCCACTGCTCCACTTAGATTTGTCCCATATTCACTAGTATCTGTTGGGTAGAAGCCCGTGTTTGGCACTGCGGCATTTCTGATTGGCAATTTTTGACCTTCCAACTATTTTATTAAGCAAAAAAGAGATTTCCAAAGCACCTGGGTGAATAACATTAATGCCCTGAACATCACATAGCTTCAGTCTTATCCCTGTTGCCAAACTGCTGCAACACAGCAGTGCTGGGCGAGGGAATGTGTGGATGTTAGCAAGTGCCACTCACTTCTGGATTTTTCATTACCTTACACCGTGGAGTTCCATTTTTGTAACGTTCAATTCCCACCAGATCCTGCTGACATTCATGATTTAACTGGCAAGGACAGCAGCAGACTGCTGAGCAATCCATTTAAAGAAATAGGTTGGATATATTAGCTAGGAATTTTCTGGCACCAGTGCCTATGTTTTGGTTTGTACATACAGCAGCACAGACATTCAATGACCTATTTTCCTCTTTACAGAGAAGAACATGCTCCCCTTTTTTGGAAACCATCTAGCACATGGAAGATGAACACATGGGACTAGAGTCAACTCTCAGTTGAGCTGGTAGATATCTAGTGCAATCTCAATGAAGTCAATAGCTTTGGGGAGTTTTGGACCATCATCACTGTAGTTGAGAGAAGTTATCGATTCAGTAATTCTTGAAAACTCTTCATATGAAAGAGATGTAGGAATTCAACACCTGCATTACTGAAGTCTTTGTTTGTGATTGTATTTTATTACCTTTGAAGCCTTTTTAATTCAAAGCCAGGATGCAATTTCACTCCAACCCCACACAACCACACCACTCCTGAAAAAGTATCCCTTAAAGAGTATAACTACACCCAGGGTCAGGACAGAGCTGCAGGATTAACAGCATCATCCCCATTCAAGTATTCTTTATCCCAGCGCCCAATCTATAAAACCCAGCCTTGCTCAGTCAGGATGTTTTAATCACTGACATTTATTCAGGAATATACATGTATGAGTAAGAGTCATTCCCTTCCAAACACCACCAAACCACAGCAGAACATGAACTCTGTTCAAGGACACACATTTACTCAGCTGATGACTACGTTGCCAAGCTGCTTACCCATTTGCTTTATTTTTCTTCTTTAAGGGTGTGGAAATCTTTGTTCACTTAAAGGCATCCTTCTGGTTTATTGTCCTCAATGGCTTACCTTCTGGGTGATGATTTATCAGTACAAGCAACAGTGTTGGGATAAAGTTGCCTTATCCCAAGCATAATTTATCTTCCCACAGAAGTAAGTTACACAACGACACAGGAGAGGCTGCAGCATTTTAACTACAGAAGGTTACATTAGTACGATTTTTGTATTTACATAAAGAGAAGATGAAAAAAAAAAATAATCATCTACAGGAACTAAAAAGTACATCTTGATTGAAAGATGGCTGAGACAACCTGATAACAGCTTATGTGTCTAGAAAACACTGGCACATGGAAAGGAAGGATTTTTTTTAAGAATAAAGTGGGGGAGGGTTAGCTACAAAGGATAGATTATGAAAAATTATTAAACCTAGACTCAAGAAAACATTTTTAAGCAGTGAGATCATTTAGACTACAATGTAGGCTCCAAGTGCAAATTATTGAATTTCTTCCTCTAGAATTCTTTTAAATAAGTCTAAATAATGCACAGGAGGGAGTGGTGGTACACGGGCTGGGGCTGCACCAAAGGACCAACCAGATTATTTCCATAGTAGACAGAGGATACTGATACCACCATACAAGTGACCTCAAGGATCTGGACTACCTGGCTTCTGAATCATAAAGAACAATAAACATCTCATTCTAAACACATTTCTAAGGTTTTGCTTACACTGAGAAATCCTACATCAGATGGTACACAGAGCAGAGCAAGGCAGAGAAACAGATGCTAAGAGGGAAATCATTTGTAACCATTGCAAAGCATCCCTCTGTGGAAAGCCCTGCAGTTCTCTGGGTTACACAGAAATTATTAACTACACTTCCTGCCCAGTTGGTCAGAGGGAGTGAATAAGCAGCATGGAAAGAATCAGTGTCTCAAGACAAGAAAAAAAAAATAAATTGAGAATACAGTCAAGAAACAGATTGGAAATATCAAGTCAAAACAGGTCTTTCATTTTAATTCAGCAAACCATTATTAAACACTCCAAGCTAGGAGAAAAACAGAGCCAAAAACAACTAATAGCATGGAAGATACCTCCTATCAAATGGCCTGACAGAGTTTCTCCACATTCACATAGAGAAAGGCTGGTATGTATGAGTCTGTCCAATGAAGAACTTAGAGCCTTTGTGATAAACCATTTGCACCAAGTTTTCACCTCAATTTTTTGTATTTTTTTCCTTCAGCTACTTATACATTACTTGAAAAAGTTCAAACTACATTTCAATCCTGCTTTGATAAGAATGGTTATAAAATCAAAATAGGAACTTATTTTGCCCAAAATTTTTTGTATTTTTCCAGAGGGGAAAAAAACCAACAAAACAAAACAAAACAAAAAAAGATATACCTTTGTGGGTGGCCTCCTGCAAAACAGCAAAAGAAACCCACTGCTTTCTAGTTTTACTTCTATATTCAGACATGTTTGCATAACTTTTGCATTTGGAAAGGATCTTACAGATTTCAAGGGAAGATAGTTCTAGTAAGAAAAGAATCTTTACCCAATAACAAGTTCCTTTTGTATTCTTCATTTTTAGTTTAGCAAAGCTTCATCTTGTTCAACAACACAATCCAAAAACCACTGGCACTTGATTCTTATCAAACACAATCCTAACAAAGCTCTTGAGAACAGTACATCCTTGAGAAGAAGGTTTTGACATTAGTTTACTCATCCAGGTTTCCTCCTATTTCTGCTCTTTATCTTTGCAGAAATTTTGCCGAGGTGGAATTACAGAACACTGGCTGTTTGTCTCATGTTTCTAGATGTCCAGATGTCTGATAAAGCTACTGATGTTTTGGACCACTCCTCCACAGAGAGCACTGGTCATGAGGTAACCAACACCATAAGCACAATAAATCTAGTGCAGCTGCAATGTATTGGAAAAAGTGAGCCACACGTACCCAGAAAATCTGAGATGTCCTTCAGCGCTGTCTCATACGTGCAGAACATGCTCTAAAATTCCCCAAGCACACCCAGCAAGCAGGACAAAACAAGTATATACTGGATTTACAGCATGCAGGACGTGCACATCGAGTCCTGCACATCTTGGACACTAAATCCCACGCAACTTGGACACACTGGATCTTTGACCTAAAGATCCCTGCTTGGAAAATCCTGAGCAGGATGATCCCCAGGACCTAGCAGATTTGTCCAAGCCTCATTAAAATGCATCAAAAACCAGGTGACACTGAAATTCTCCACAAAACAATCATTTAGCCATAAGGATATAGACTTCTTGCAAGATACAGCTAAATCAGCAAGGAACAACACTTCAGATTGGAAAGCAGATTGGAAGAATTGAAGGTTTTTGACACTGCTTAATTAAGCTATGCTGCTTTTCACACCAGGACTGCCAGCAGAAGGCAAAACATATTGCAAGCATACAGTTCTCTCTGCAAGCAGACACTAAATGGCACTCCTCCTTCACTTCCTCACTCTGCAACGTGCCGTTCCACCTTGCCTACCACCCATCCAGGCAGGGAACTGTCGTGCACTGGGCGTGCACCAGAGCTGCCCTTCCCCAGGAATAAGGTGTGTTGTGCTGCTCTCCTCACCCAGTCTGCCCAGGAGCCAACAAAGCCCCTCAGCCAGCAAGGACAGGGCACTACATGTCTACGTGTAAGCAGGAAAGTCTTCTTCAGGCAAAGGGCAAGAGCAGCAAGCAACAAAAACACCTGCCCCTGTGGTGTGCATCTTTAGATCCCTCCGCAAAGGAAGAGCAGATCCCAGCCTGGATTTGCACAGCAGCCCCTTCTTCCAGCCTGAGCTCAGCACTTCCAAGGGAAGGGACTTCACCCTGAGCTCTTGGCAGCATTTCTGAAATATCCTGTTAATCACTTTGAGGTTTTTAAGAGCAAGAAGTGAAATGAAATGAAGTCCAAGGGCTTACCCTGACTTTGTCATTAAGGCGCTTGTGAGGGTGAGAAACACGAGGAGAGCAGCTAACGGGTATAAAGAGGTCACACCAGGAGCTTCAAAGTGTGTAGGTGCTTTATTGATTCTCCCTTCAGATCCTGAAGCCAATAAAATTACCTTCTTGAGAACCTTTCTACAGAGGCTGAAGACAGTAATTTCTCCTGGGTGTCTAAAGAACCTAAAACTTGTTTTCAAAACCTTGAACTATTTACATTTATTATAAAGGTACTGAGAAAGGTATTTGCACATGACAATGACCTCTGGAAGAATGGGGAGAGCCCAATATTGCAAGACAATTTTTTGTGTTGGTGAACAGGGAAATGTGCTTCTATCCTTTTCAGCTCTAACAGAGCTGAGAGGTGCTTTTCTTGGATTTAATGGATATTTTAGGATTTGGGGAGTAAGTTGCCTTTTAGGTTTGTGTTTTAAGCCAAATTTGTCCATAGATGAGAAATTCTCCTAAGTGCTAAGGCAAAGGTATCAAATTCTTACAATACTTTCTCTGTAAATTGGAAGCAAACAAGAGCAGCAAAGGCTTCATGCAACGTGATATCTTGGTATACAGTGCTCAAAATATTGAGGGTGTATGGCTGATTCCTTGAAAAAAAATGTGGATGAGAAACCTGAAAGATATGAGGCTATCTGGGAAAGATGGAAATAGCCATGACATCACCTGGAGACCCAAATTAGATCAATTAACTATTGTTAAAAAAAGTGGTTCAGCTGTATGAAACAAAAAGAGAGAAACAGGAAGAACAAACTAATAAAAACAGAGCTGAGAAGTAAAAGTTTTAGACTTCTTACAGTTCAGCTGTAGAGTTGAAAGAGTTTTGGTGAACTGAAAAAACGTACAGAAGAGCAGCCCAATGCTATTTCAATTATTGAAATCAGTTGAGCACTTTTCAGAAAATTGGAGCAGAGAGATGAGAAGAAGGTACTGCTACACGAACACAAAGCAGTGATTTTAGTAAGTACTATGAGACAGGAAAGCATCCTGAAAACTGGATTAAAAACGGAGTATGAATGGAATAATGAGATTAAGCACAATGAAGTGCATATCCCAAAAGAGGGCTGTGCAAAGAAATCTCAGAAAATTGTTTAATCAGAAAGCACCAGAAGGCATGGTGGGCTGATTATTACTGACAGAGCTTAAAAAAATGACAGCCCAGCTCTGAATGCATCTGTACAAACACTGGAGGAAGGCGGAGCTGAGCAGGTGATAGGAAGAAAGACTGTGCTCATTAAAAAGAAAAAGGAGCAGCTTGCTCTGAAAGCCCAAGACATACAACTTGGTCACTTGTGATCTGGAAGCTTCTTATCAGATTCATTAACAACAAATTGGTTGAACTAGTTGAACCTAATGATGTGTTTTGTGAGATGAGGACGGGTATTGACAAAGCATAAGTGGGGAGGGAAAAAAAAAAGTTATCTAATGGTGTCTGAGCTGCCAAAGGCAGAAAAAGACTGTCTGAATTCTGAGCAAGTTAGGGTATGACATTGCCATGAGACTGTGTGCTAAGCAATGAAGCACATCTGTTGCAAGTGTAAAATAGCACATAAAAGCACACAATCCACACAAGCAATACAGCAGCAAAACTAAAAAAGGATGTTTTCCAAGGGGCTTTGATAATTTTTCATGAATGATAAAAGATGTTGCTCGCTCTTGACAGACCTAGAAGGGGTGTCATAGAGTGAGAAACCCTTTGGTGTGGCTTTGTTAGGAATACCTGGGTCCATTCCATCACGCCCAAAGGTACACTTCATCATCAGGAACACACAGGTCATCTTCTCAGTGCTCAGTTCTTAACATAACTTCAAGTTACAGCTCAGTTTCAATGTGTGCAAATGAATCTCCAAGTAAATGATGAAAACCAGCCCTCAGCTTCCCACAGCCTTGCACTGGGTCTGCCCCCACTAAACTCACTGGGAGCTTTTCCATTACAATCAGTGTGAATGGGATCAAGTGCACAGCTTGGCTGAACCCTATGCACTTGCCAACCAGTAATTCATTATTATAAAGGCAGTTCCCAGAAAATGCATTCATATAAGGTCTGTGAGAATTAGCTCTCATATAACACACATTGCCTGTAGGGACTTTGAAAGAGATGCTGTAATTTATTTGGTGGGAGTACAGCTCCATCTCACATTGCAAAGACTCTGAACTCTCCTTCAAAAACTTAAAAAAAAAATTGCAAAGAAATAGTCTTAAGGAACAAACGTGGCCTTTTAGTTAAGGGACTCTTTCTCCCAGAGATTTTTGGAAATGCCCCTGCCATCACTTCAGACACAAGCAGGCTTTCCACTTGTCTGACCTGAGACCCATAAGGACTGTAAATCCTACCAGTGCAATCAATCTTATCTGCTGCAAATCTTCAGAGCTCAGTCGCAGCAGTTCTCTTGGAAGGAACACTGCCCTTTGCCCGTGCTTTCCACCAGGCTTTCAGCAGCACAGACCATTTAATTCTCCTCAGGATGTCTGATAGGAGAGGTCCCAAATGGAACAGAAGACAATCAGTTGTTATGGACCAGTAAACACCTCCACATACACCTACGGCTTAACTAATTCAGGCTGTGGACCCTTCCCAGTCACATCCTACCATCATCATCAACAACCAGCGTAAGGGTAGCATGAAGGCAGCTGGGTGAGGCTCTCTTGAAGTCCATCAGCATCTCTAATAAAAGCACAATAGGAGTTGCTACCACATTTTTATAGTCATCCTATCACACATCCATCCACAAATACAAACCAGATCCACAGCCAAAGTATGACAGAAACTAACCCCTCAGGGCTGTCACTTGAAGTTACTCACCATCAGTGGAGTCTGAAACAAAACTGAAACAAAACTACCACTTAACTATTACCTCAGACTTTTTTTTTTTTTCAAAGTCTGTTTTCTCATCTGCATTTTGTTGCTATGCCATTGTCTGTACATTTTGAAGTAGAATTATAGATTTTGCCAGTCTTCCAAAAATATTCTGTTTCAGGAATTTATGACCTGCAGGTCAATATCTGAAATGCTACAATGGGTTGCCATGGAAAT
The DNA here is from genome assembly GCF_000691845.1 of Merops nubicus. Lineage (NCBI taxonomy): Eukaryota > Metazoa > Chordata > Aves > Coraciiformes > Meropidae > Merops > Merops nubicus. The sequence goes on along the minus strand of NW_008586129.1, from coordinate 45,894 downwards.
GTCAATACCATCCCTTTCTCTGCATATATGTAATTGAGATATCCAAGAAAAATACCTGGAAATTTAGAAATTATATTCAGGTCATCTTATGGTGACTAAAATTCAGGTTTCCCCCCTTGTTATACTTTATGCTGGAGACTGAGCAGCATTTCAGGGCTGCCTAGGACATTTGATACCCCTAGCTAGAGCCTTTGGGCTGCCTTTTTCTAACCATTTCATAGTTTAACAAGTCTCCAGAGACTCTGTTTAAAGAAAAACAAAGCAAAAAATACTTCAGCTTACAAGTAGAATATGAAGTTAAAATGTATGATTTTCAGCCTGCTTTTTAGTCAGCACTTTCTTAAGAGGGATTGGGAAAAAGCTAAGTTGAACTGGCAGGAAGCATGGCCAGCAAGCCTGTGAAGAAGGATTCAAGCCCAGATTTAATCTATGGCTTTAAACAATAGGTCATTTTAAGCTCAGATCCCTGGAAGGACTAATGCTGCAATCCCCATGAAATCCATTTTTTAATGTATTAAGGAAAAAAAAAAAAAATCTGTTTTATAAGCCACTGAACAAATATATTCAAGCCCCAAATATCTAGGGTTTGGCACACCAAATTTCAACATGAATAAGTCAGTAGGGGAGCACTGAAACACAGATGTCAAATGGGGACCAAACCTCTTTATTATGGGCCTTATTCCACAGGGAGGAAGATATGAATGACTGTGGTATGTTCATTACTATAAATAACAGTGTCTCTCTAAAAGGTAAACCCTAATAAAAAAGAAGCCTCACAGGATGAATGAACTCTGAATATTATGATATAGAGAAGCACCATTAGACAAACAGGATTGCTGCCCACTCAGCAACACAAAACACAGCCCTAAGATGCAATTCTCAGTGCCTCTTAATTTCAAATACAAGTTAATCGTCAGTCAAGATCCATTTCTCATGTCACTATTTTGTTACTGTACCCCTCACACCAGATGCTTTCCCATGAAGTGACCTGGGTTTGCTGACCTGTGGAAGAATGTTTCCAAAATATCACCACCTCCCACATCCGAAGACCTGTTCAAAACCTCATATCACTTTAAACCACACCACCTGTTCCTTCCAAAGAATGGAAGACACTTTACAAAAGGAAAAAGAAAAAAAAAGAAAGATATTAGACAGAGAAAGCAAAACAATGGTTCATATTTCTTTAAAAGTTTAAAAAAAAAAAAAAATCTGCATAGCATCAGGGTAAACTTTCTCTGCTGCCTTCCCTGCTCAGCATGTGAGGTGCTTTTTGAAGGGGGGCACAGGGATGAGTGTTTTGGAAGCAGTTGTTCAGGCATGAAACATTTCAGAGTGTCCCTCACCACTCACCATCAGCAAGCTCCTTCAACAACTGTAATAAGCCTCCATGTGTACAACAGGAAAAAAGATCTCCTTGACAGGCAAACAGACGTGGTCACAAAGTGCACAGACACCTGACAAGATTACAAGATAAAAAAATCCCCACAGCTGGCAGTTCATAGAAACCACTATTAGGCTTTTCTTTTCAGGTTATTTATAGGACTGAGCATGTCTTGTGTGCAACTCTTTCTCTGGATGAAAGAATCCTTCCTCAAAGGTTCTATAAATAATCACTCCAGTTTTTAAAAGGCTCTGATGGCTGCAGCTCTGTTGAAATGTTAGGGTTATGGGGGAAAAGCAAAATAAAATCCACATCTCTTTTAAAAATTGACAGTCTCTAGTGGCCAAACCCTGCAAAATGGAGCAGAGCCCAGGGAAATGAATTTTGCTCCAAGCACAACTGCCTGAAGCCCAGCAGTGCTGAAGAAAGCCACCCAGAGCCCCGTGAGGCTCCAGACCCAATGCTCAGCCCCTGTAACATTGCAGAGGGCTGCCGAGAAACCCTCTCTAAAGAGCTGCCTACCTGTGGAACCCTCAGCTCTGGAGCTGGAATAAAATCAATCCCTAACCCCCTCGCCATCCAGATTGTGATTAATAATTTCCCCCCAAAAGCACAAGAGGCTGAGGGGCAGGTGAGCTGTGCCAGATGGTCCCAGTGCACGTGGAGACCTGGAACAAGTGACTGTACAAAAACTCCCAGATAAAAGGGAGAGCAAAGATGCATACCAGGCTTTTAATCAAAGAACCTGCTGAAAACCAAAGTGCACTCTATTTAATCCATTAACAAGCACAGCAGCTCCAACAGCTTTGCAACATCATAGAATCATCAACTAGTTAACAAGACTCTTGGTTTCCAGGGCTTCAATGGAAGATGGAACAAGGTGCCACTTTCTCCAAGGGTCTCTCTTGAGACACACAGCCAGTGGGGAGCAGGGTCCCCACGGGCACTGAGGAAGCAATGCAATGATTCGGTGACATGTCTTGGTGTTGCTGGACCATCCAATAGTCTCCAGCTGGTGACTGCATCCCCTTCAGCAATGCAGCTCAGACAGGACCAGCTGGCAGTGGGACTGTGTGGCCAGTGAGGAGGAGTAGTCTGTCATCAGCACAGTGCTAGATGGGTTTAAACCCGTTACCAAACCATACCCTTGTTCTTATTAAGGTAGTAGAATTCCAGCAGTAGGAACTAGGCAAGAGCACCACACCACACCTGGGATGTGATGGTGGGTCAGTACAGCAGCTAGTGGCTACTGCTCACTCACAGAAACAGCTCCAATCCAAGAGGGCACTTCTGTATTTAAAAAAAAATCATTTTTTGGCTTAATCATCATGGTCCAAGTCAGTCCTGCAGACAGAACATTTTACATCTAATATACACGTTGCATAACAGCTGCCTGAGGTTTATATTCAAATGAACAAAGACAAATTTAAACTATTACCAGCAAGTACGCACGTGGGGCTTTGTGCCATACAAAGTTCAGGGTGAAATAGTTTGAAAAATAATTATGAATCCCTTGTAACGTGATTGTTTAGGGAAAAAAATCAGAGTTCATAGCTCACAGTTTGCAGTAACAGCTTCTGCTACTGATTTATCCCACTTATCCCAGAATTACAAAACAGTGTTTCTGCTCTTTAGAAAAGCACAAATTTTCAGAACAAAATTAATTTACTACTGTACTAAAGTGTAGAGTTAAAGCAACTGAAATCAGAAATTCTTTTGGTTTCTTGCTGGGCTAAGATACTGTTACCCTTTATAATTTCAGGGAAGCATGGGGGAAAGGAGAGGTGAACGAGCTGAAATGAAAGTTAGCACTGCTACTACTTGCTTTTCAAGTGAAAGTTATTTTCACCTAAAAAGTCCAGGCAGCTCCAAGCATTGCTTAGGGAATTCAAAACACAGAGAACAGAACTAAATAAGCAAGAGTTTAAAAAGGGCTACAGAAAGTTATTACCAAAGACAAGCCTTAGCTATCAAACCGAGGCTCTGTAGATCAGGCACCTAATTCAAACCCACCAGCAGGTTACTCCAGGCTTACTCCCCAGCCTCCCAGAGAGTGGAACACATGCTTTGCCAAAATGTAAGCATTGAAGGACCAAGTGCTTCTCTGCTTGTCACTGTGCCTGCACACACCAGGAGAAGAATCAGGCCCAAAAATCTGCATCCCCCTCTTATGCTGTCTTGAAAAGGCAGGTGAAAGACTCTGTGTGCTCTCCCTCTGGCCCGTTCACCCAGCAGGCAGGAGTGGCAAGCAGTATCACAGAATCCCAGCACTGTGGGGGTTGGAAGGGACTTTTGGGGATCACCTCACCTCATCCAACCTCCCTGCTAAAGCAGGGTCACCCAGAGCAGGCTGCACAGGAATGCATCCAGGTGGGCTTTGAAAATGTCCAGAGAAGGAGACTCCACAAGCTCTCTGGGCAACCTGGAACCTCAAAGGAAAGAAATCTTTCCTTATGTTTAGGTGGAACTTCTTGTGTTCCAGTTTGTGTCCATTGCCAACACTGAAAAGAGACTGGCCTCATCCTCTTGACACCAGCCCTTTGGACATTGATGAGCATTGATAAGATCCCCACTCACTCCTCTTCTCCAGGCTCAACAGCCCCAGGTCTCTCAGCCTTTCTTTGGTGAGATGCTCCAGTCCCCTCCGTGGCAGCAGCTGTCTGCACTGCTGAGCTCCCCCAGCACTGCAGCGTGTCACCCAGCCACACTGGACCCAAAACTGCAGTGGGGAAGGGAGGCAGGACAAGCAGTCATGGCTATCCTGGGGGACAGGATCAGAGCACTGGAAAGAGCAGCCTTTACAAAGGGGACAGTGCATATACAGCAAGCAAATACTTGATCTCATCACCTGCGATAGACAAAATCAGTTACAGAAAACTGTCCTTTAGCTCAGGCATTAGCTACGTGGGCTTTCCCTCTGAACGTGCCCAGTGATGACTGTCTACAGAGCACCAGCTCTGAGGCACAGATGTACTCTCCCTTTAACCAGCACTGAGCTCACGAGCAACACAGCATTTACTTGCAGGGATGTGCTTGAGGTACAGTAGCCACCCTGAACTAAATTAGTGCAGAGGAAGACCAAGAGATTTGTTTCTCACTCCCCAGCTGGGTCTCACACTGCTCTAACTGCAGCGGTCCAGTGCCCCTTCTGCAAGCACCAAGGTACCAGCAGCACACAGACTTCTGCAGTGGCTGGCCACAGAGGAGCAGATTTCACACAGCTGAGAAGTCAGAACCAGCTGGAATACATTTTTAATCCTTGGACCACTTCACAGGGCCTCACATGTGGCTCTTCTGTTGCAAGAAATGACAGAAATTTTGATGTTTGAAGGATATCCATCTTACTTGCAACTCTGGGCTTGCCCATTGCTTTCATTTGATGATGCCTGAAGCTTTTAACCTGATCAAACCACTTTATCATCATTATCATGAACAGCAGACAAGATTTATGCCACTTTTAGTCAGAAAACATTTGAAACAGAAACTGTTTATCGGCATTTTCTACTAGAGCTTATTCTAGTGATGCACACCAGATGCTATTTCACGTATTGTTATTAAACACAGAGTTTGAATCCCATGATACAGAACAGCAAACACTACACACTACCCATATTTTTGTATTCTCAGTTCCAAAATCCATTTCCTAAATGGAGATATGGGTTGCAGAACACTCTCAGTTTGTCAGGACAGAATATTAAGGTCTTTCTGTGAACAAGTTTCTTCCTCTTTGTGCCTGGTGGAGACACCAGAACCTGCTGGATCGTCGCCATCCTCTGTCTTTCTCAGCAGGTTGGACAACACGAACACAGCTTGTAAATAAACAAACCCCAATAGGATGACACTTTGCAGAAAAACTCACCAGTGAATGTGAAATTGCAAAACCCGTGTGGGTGTGCACATGCATTTTCATAAGCAGAAGCTCCTCACACGCCTGTGGGCGGCTGCACACTCACACGGGTTCTGAAGGCAAGGTCTGACTTACTAACCCCTGCCCCAACAAACTCTGCTCTGACACTGGGCTAGTACCAGCACGAAACAGGATCAGCCTCCAGGAAAAACCAGGTTTACGTTACTCTTGTCCAAAAGGCAAATATTTTGTTCTCACTTTCCTCCCAGGAGACTGAGAGGCTAAATTCATTAAGAATTGTGAGATCGATGGGTATTATACGAGTAAAAATGCACCTTAATGAAGCCTGTTGTAATATGTTTTGTCTCTATAAATGTGTCCATAAACAAACAAGTGTTGATTAAGCATAAACATAAATAAACAAGTGATTAATCAAGCTTAGTTTCACACATCCTTAGTGCTGAATTAATTGAGAGAAGAATGTGAAAAATCAACTGAGCACCTTCCCTATGCTTTCATCAGAGCTTCTTACAAAAATTCGGCATGAGTATTTGTATGAGAGCTAGAAACTGTTTTATAGACCAGTACCAGTTTTATTATCATTTTGTTATATTTAACAACATTTGGCAATATTCAACTCCAGCTGTAAGCTGTTGACAATGATCACTTAGGAGAGCCTTGTCTGAATTTAGTAGAGAGGCTAAGATGAACCCAGCCGCTGAGAATTTATATTTACCTTAGCTAATGGTACAAGCAAATCAGTGCATTTAAACAAGCACAAATAATTCAGTTGGTCACCTTTAATTCCTGGACATCTGAATGGAACTAGCATGCTCCACTAACTTGCCTCATGATTAGAAGAGGAATCCACCTCTATTCAGAATAAAAAAACATTTATCCTAAGGTACATATCTGAATCCTACTGAAATGAATGTGACTTAGGCACCTGCTCAAAGTTAAGCAGACACTTGAGCATTTCCTCAGAGCCTGCATGGATCTCAAGCCACCCAATGAGAAAGGCAGGGAGAAATACAGAAATTGAGCTTCTTAACATACTATTATTGTGTTCCTGTATTCCATGTTTAGCAAGAGTTTCTTACAGGAACAGAGCGTATGGGAGAGGGACATGACAGCTCAGCACTGGGTTTATGTTACTGCTGAAACAAAACAGTGCTGCAGAGCCTACAGGTTTCATGGCATAAAGAAATAATGAAAAAGTATTTAATGAACGTACAATCGTCCTGAAAGCAATTTTTAGCATCTGGATAAAAGAGATGTTTAATTAAAAGCAAAAATCCTCTGAAGATGCAGCGTACTTTCCAAAAGCTCACTGTAAAAGTAGCCCACACAGCTCTACTGTGCTCCTGATACACATGTGCACCAACACATGAGCACTTCCCCTCTGAAAAAAACACAGCAGAATTTCTAGTATTAAGAAAAAAAACTTTCAATTAATTTTATAATAATTTTACTTCCAGACAAAAGAAAAATGACTGTCACAGAAGTCCTGGAAGAACTGACTTTTTACCTGAGACCATTCTGTAGCCCAGGCCACCCACTAGAAAGGTTTATAGTTAGAAAATTCCATCAGCTCTGGAAAAAAGGCTTGGTATTTCACACTGAGCACATGTAGAAGCATTGTTCATTAGCCTTCACCTTATCATCCCAAAGGATTTATTGCGCCATTATAAAAATAGATTTACCCTAAAGTTTCCTATTAAAGTTGCTGCAAGGGTCTTATTCACCTAGAGCTGGCAAAGAACTGCTCCATCAGCTGCACCTCCAGCTGGGAAGGGTGACATCCCACAACCCAGTACCACCCTGTGGACACTGGGCTTTCACAAGTGCATAACCTTGCTGCTTATTCAAAAGCTGATTCACAACTAAATTCTCAATCTTCCTCTTCCCAAAAAAGCCCCATTAATCTGCAATGTGAAATTCAGAGAAAACCCAAGACAGGAGAGAAAGACAGATGTATTTATCATGCACAGATGATGTAGGAAGGAGACCAAAAAAAAAAAATATTGTCATCAGTGCCTTACTGACTGCAAAAATAAGGGAACAGTAATTAATCAGCAGGAGTACATGCTGAGAGGAAATATTGATTGAATTTGGACAAACTTCAGTTTCCTGAAGGAACTGTTCCCCTCCAAAGGTAACGAGGAAAGTTTCTGTAAATTAGAATGGCAACTAGCCAGCCTGCAGCCAATCTGAGTGTCATTTCAGGCAATCCAGAAAAATATACATCAGATGCATGCTGGTTTATAAAAAGTAATTTAAATACATTAGTAAATCGATGACATTGATGGTTTGATGGGCTGTGATGGAGGAGTCTTCCTCTGAAATATCATCTTTAAAACCTGCAAAGCTCTGGCAACTGAGTTGTTACAACTTTATTGTATTTTTTAACTTCTTCATCTTTTCCAACAACTTCAAATGTTTGGTTGTTTCAGCTTAAATTGACCTGGATTT
>NW_008586129.1:0-38163 GCF_000691845.1 Merops nubicus | reverse complement strand
GATTTCGCGCCTGCTGAATTGGCCCCCAACTCCTTGGCACTCCTGAACATCCCATCAGTGTGAGAAGGAGAAAAGGCTTTTGTCCTTTCACACCATGGAGGGGCAGGAGATGTCAGTAACAGGACTGAGGAGAAGCTCTGCTCTGACAAGGTGTGGGTATCTGTCAGAAAAGAGCTGGTTGCCTCTATTGAGTAGAAGCAGCAGCTTATTATTTCTGTCCTTTACCTGCCTGGTGTGTGGTGATGGCTGGGGGGATATTAGCCACCTTTGACATAGAAAACAAACAAAAAAACCCCCAAACAACACCACAGTAGTAAACAGTAAAATAACCATAAAGGACATTTTTTGCCCCCAAAAGTACAGCACAGGGTCACACAAAATGATCACAACTTTCAGCACCAAGCAACCACCCCTCTGCAGATCTGACCACAAGCAAAGCCCTGCAGTGCTGTGGGAAGGGGTCAGGAGCCTCCAACAGAGGCTGTGAGGAGTCTGTCCATCCCATCAGCCCACAGTCTATCCGTGATGGGTCTTGTGTCAGGTTGGGTTTGGCCATTCCGAGGGATTTTAATTAGCAGCTAAAGAAACAACAGTCTTTGCTGTTGGGAGGTACCTTGCTGTCTTCCTCAGTAACAAACTGTTCTTGGCTAAGCTCATCTTTCACCTGCACAGTAAATAAAACTGTCAACTGATGCTGAGTTTCTGCTTCTCATCAGTCAGGCAATACAATAAAATTCAGAGCAGCTTATTTAGAGAATTATTTTGAGAGAGAAGACAAACCTTAAGGAAGTTTTAGCATAATCATTTCCTCTCAGCTGATCAACATAACAGACAGTAATTTAGCTGGGGAAATGTGATATTAAAGCTTACAAGCCTCATAATCAGATTGTCTTTAGAGACAAAAATCAAGCTGGTTTTCCAGACCTCACCATAGCCATTAATTAAATACTTACAGTCTCTACATGTAACATCTAAAGAACATTTAAGCAAAACCCCAGCAGTTACAAGAAAAAACAGCCTCCTCTAGCTTGTATATTTAATTCTAGTCTGATCATGTAGCAAGTTTCACTGCTGTCAAGCAACATTTCTCATTTTTGTAAGAAGGAGTTCAACTGGAAATATTAAAATATATTTCAGCATGCTGCTTATTTTTTTTTTCCTAGAGGAAAATAATAAAATACATTATTACATTCATGCAAGCAGGAAAAGCAGTTGCCAAAAAAAATCAGGCTTTATTACCACCATACCTGCAATACACCGACTACTACATGAGAACATTTCTCTTTTCAAAACAATTAGCCTAATTTGTAGTGAGTTCACATAGAATTTCATGGCACTACTCTGCTGCGGATCATTACTTGCCTAAAATATGATGCTTACACTTTTCCAGTGCATTAATAAATAGTATTGTTTGAGAGGGTAAAAATAGGTAGCAATACTACACCCTTCAGTCAGTGATTCTCCAGATAATCCTACACCAGTCAAAACACAATCATTCAGGCTGCCAACACAAGTATTTACTTCTCTCAATATTCTGATGGTGTTTTACAGAAGCAGCCCTGGTACAGTCTGAAATGAGACTGGAGCTCTGAAGCTCCTTCCACGCCTGTTCTCTCCCAGCACGTTCCACTCCTCAAAACCCAGCACGTCCACAGGGCCTTCATGAGAGAAGATGCCTGCCTTGATGTCTCCAGGGCTTAGGAGGCTGTGGGTTTTCTTTGTGTGTATTTTTTAAATGGATGGAATAAAATCTCAAGTTCCCTTTACTCTAACATAAAAGTTAGGTAACAGCACATAGAAAATGCTAGAAAGCCCTGCTGTCAGGCCCACCTCACTGCACCCGTTGCCACAATCCAGAATTCACATCCATGCTTGGGAAAACGCCTTTTTTTTTTTTTTTAAACACATGAATCCATCCTCACAACCAGTTGATGGATCTTCCATTAAACAGGATCATGTTTTGGCATCAGATGCCTATCAGCTTCACAGATCTCTCTTCCTGCTGCTCCTGGCTGGAGCTCTCTGCCTAGGCAGCCATGGGGACATGCACATTGAGTCAGACTACAGAGATCAAGAAACCACCATCCAGAACTACATTTAGGAGACTAAGTCCCCACGCAGACTCATTACAAGAATAATAGGAGTTAAGGCACGTTTGCCCCCCAAGGTCTCAAATGACTCAAGACAACCACCTGCTCAGGCAGTACATTGGGCACGACAAGCTCTTCACTTCTGTGTGGAGATGGGAGGTGTGAAAAGCCCCTTGGCACTGCACAGCCCCATGCCTGGCACTGCAGGAGATCCCCTGTGCCCAGCTGGGATCTTCTGCTCCACAGACCCAACTCTACTGCAAGGGAGATCTTGGAGAGATTTCCCTAACAGCAACACCCCAATGGACCTGCCAGCTGTGGGAGTAAATCCCAAAGCCCTCGTGCCATGCAAGGTTCAGTATGACCACTGCCCAGCACAAGCCCCAGGTCCTTGAAATGACAGCTGACCCATCCAACTCCAAATGCATAGAGCTTTCAGCTCCTTCACCTCCTGTTTCACTAGGGAGAGAAGACCTTGTCCTAGTTTTTGTCAAAAGAGTGCCAGAGATAGAAATATATTTATAAGGAATTTGTATCTATCTATCCAAACCCAAACATTCAAAAAACATGACTCACAATCCCCTCCCAAATCATGGGATTAAATTAACATATCATGGGATTTTGTAAGATGCTGTCTTAAAAATTATGGAACACTTCATGATACTCATTACCTTAAAATATTTACACAGTCAGAAACTACAAAGTTTTTATCAATAGTTAAAAGAGCCAGAAGCTCACCTAGGGAAAAAAAAAAATCATCACATATTCATAAGTTTCCTGGAGGCTGGACCTTTAAAAATAGTCCAAGTGTTACAATTCATCACATGTAAATTTATGAGACTTGGCAACAATGCAGATGTCTCCAGGGATGGTGGGAGAGGAGGAGTGCTCTTGGTTAACCTTTTTATTTTTTCTTTTTTAAACAGATACAGCATGCTGAAAGTGCCCTACTAAGTATTTCCTAAATAAGCCCATTGATTAATTTAGAGCACTATGGAAACACACAGCACAGGGTGCTTATCAACACGCAGTCACTAAACATTTTGATGTCTGTTAACCCAAACTAGATGCATTCTGGAAAAACAACATCATTTTTGAAAGCATGTCCTACCCATGACTGTTGTCTAGAGCAAATCAGAGGTAGGAAGCCAGGTTTAATAGCAAGTAGAGGAGAACTGACCAGCTTTGGAGTGGCTGTTCACTTTTTTTGTTAAAGAAAAGAGAATTTCAGGGAGAAAGAGACTTTGTACAGTATACCAAGGTTCTTTCCAAAATAAAAACTAATCTTTAATCAATTTTACAATCAAAGCATAGTGGATGGAAGGGAAGATTACTGCTCTTAGCATTCTTTTTCCTTATTTTAAAATCTGAAATATGAAAAAATCATCCCTATTCCTACCTGTCACTGACACCTCCTGTTCCAGCCATGGTCAGTGCTATGTCTCAGCCTGGCCTGCACAGGTCCAGCCTTGCTTCTGCTTTGGAACCCCATGGAGCTGGCTGATGGCCATAATTACCCTGCACCTTTGTACCAGAGCCTACGTCTCCAGTCTGTATGCAAGTGCAAGGGCACAGGTGAGGTGACAGCCACAGAAGCCTGGTGGCATCACACCAGACAGCCCAGGAGCAGCCCCACGAGCACAGCACCACATTTCAGAGAGGTGTTCTCAGGTACCTTCTCAGCCTTCCTCCAGCAGGTACCACATGCCAGCAACTGGAGCTGATCTACAATTCACACTTTTCTGTGTACCAGACTCCCACTCCCGAGGAATATTTACTATCCAAGAACAAAAACACTGCCATAAGGTGTGAATAAAAGCAAGTCTTTTGTTTAAGAGGAAACACAGTGACTGGTTGATATTTTCCAACACTGAAGTAATTTTATAAACATCCACCAGCAACTTCCATCCTACAATTCTGGGACTGTGGCACTCCAGACTCCCACGTCCCCCAGCTCTGCTCCAGAATGAGCACATAGGTAACCAGAAGAGCCCAACAGTGTCACTTACAAAATTCATGGGTCATTTTGATGCCCAAAGTGGAGGAAAAGAGTTGAATGCTATTGCTTCCTTCCTTTTTTTTTCAAATTGAACACTGAGAAATTTATGTTGCTCACTTGCCCTAGTTTCAGTGGCTCATCTCTGCAACCATCTGTTGCTTCAAGTAGTTTCTGTGGATTACTATATGCAAGAGTAGAGTACAGAGTACAATTTTTACAAGAGGTACCATGATTAAGGTAGCTTACTAGAGGGATGGTGATCCCTGGGAAGATTTCTACAAAAGACAATCTAACACAGCATTATACTTGAAAATATATCATACTGAAATAAGATAATGCTAGGGTATGAGTAGCAAATAACTCTGAGGTTTGGTATACACATTTTGGAATCAAAAATGTAGCTGTTTTGTTGTCCCCACTCAAATGACCCAGTTAATCTCAGTGTTAACACCAGTCATCAAAACATCCACTTACCAGATTTGCATCTTTTATTTATTCAGAAAAAAAGGTGTAATATCCAAGCAGTCACCAGAGAAATAGAAAATACTGCATATTATGGGTGTTTATTTACCTCCTGTTATTCCATCACCATCTATCCCCTACTTAGCACATTACATTCCACACTTGGAAAGACATAAATAAATCAAGAAGGTCTGTGTTCCTGTCTGAAGATACCATTATTTCCCTGTTGGGATTAAATCCAGCCCAGCAAAGAAGGGAATGACAATGAGAAGCCCATGTACCACGCCAGCCTTGGTGTCCTTGCTGCAGCCTTTCAACACAGCCTTTGCAAAGCCAGCCCTGCTACCTGTCCCAGCAGGCACAGACAGCTCTGAGCTGCTGCTTCAGCCACCACCCTCTTCCTCTGCTGTGGCCCAGGGACTCGGTGGGACACTGGAGTTTATGCTGGCTCTCTCCATAGCCAAGGAAACTCTTTGAAGCATACACAGTTCCACCATCCTGGAGCTGCTGCTGCAATGCTTGCTTACTCCAGGTAAAGCATCCAACCCCTTCCCTACCTTTTCACCCCCAGGTGGAGGAGAACATTTCCATTCTCAAGGATAAAGCAAGCCAGAGACAGAAGATCACGTTGGCTCCATGCCTTCAGCTACACTTTAGACATCTGCTGGCGTCAACATCTCTGCCTTACCTTCATACAGGGTGTCTGCACTCTCAACGGGAAGCTGCTTCTTGGCAGCTGCTCTGCGATAGACCACGTGCCTTCTGCCTCCTCCCTCCTCCTCCTCCTGGGCCCCCTTCTCCAGAGGTTCAATGAAGAACTCGTCCTTGTCCGTGCGAATCATGCCAGCCTGCAGGGACAGGGCAGAGATGGAACGCCTCGTGTTACTGCACGTGGAGCAGGCGCTGGGAGTAAACAGGTACAATATGCTTAAGCACACTTCAGTGCTCTCTAGAGAGCCATCAGGATGCAGAGAGGAAACCAGGTGAATTCTTTAGTAGAGCAAAATGCAGTATCATTTCCCCAACTTGACAAGAAAGGACAGAAGGTACAACTCTGAGCCAAAAGGACTTCTCCCTGAACCACATGAGCCAAGTACAGGTTTAAGAATCTAAGAAACACACTCCCCCTTAGAAACCAGGTACAATGGAAGTTACTACAACTGCAGCTGTCAGCCAGCAGCAGACCACTCCAGTGTTTACTGTCTCTGCTGAAGGATCAATTCGGCACCGTAAGCTGGTCCTGATGTGCAACTCAAGAGTCAAGAAATGTAGAGTCAGCCCTTCTGTTCAGCAGTAAGAGAGTAAAGCACTATGTCTTGTGAGCAGGCAACAAAGCTCTGTGATCATTTCCCCCTTGACACAAAGGGTTCAGCTGACAAAAATGCTCTTTCAAGAACTAGCCACTGCTTTAAAAGAGGTGACAGTATTGCACTGCTAAGAGATAAAAAATTATTCAGACTGGACCAGATACCCTGGTATTTAAAAAAAAAAAGCATTTGCACTTCTGCAGAGCACCTCAAAGGAACATCTTCCAAGTCATTCTCACTGTGTTCAGGGACAACCCTTATAAAGACTGAAAACTTTAAAAAGTCTTTCCATTGTCTTCACACAGTGAAACAACTTGGGCACCTGGATCACCTGCATTTGTCTCCTCTTGCAGTCCTGTCCTACAGCAGAAGGGCACAGCAGCCAGTAGCTGGCTTGCAGGATGGTTGCCTTCAATCTATTTTTCTGCATACATTTGCACATCTGTGATTGAGACTTTAACGAACTCTTAGCTTGTAACCAGAAAGTCTTACTATTAACACAAAATAACTTGTTCAGGTTATTACTGAGAGAAGCCTCAGAGCCAACCTTCAGAAGCTCCTTCATCACACCCTTTCCCACTCTGCCCACTGATGATCCTGGAGTCACTGGACTTTCAGACTGGGCACAGGAGAACATGTTGGCACTGTGACACACTTCCTCTTGCTATCTGAGCTTCTGGGAGCCTGAATCCTCTGCTGGGTGAACCCCTACCTCAAGCTTCCAGGAAAACCAGTTTGGCTCCTTTGAACCCAATATCCTCACTTGAAACAAGTATCATCCAAACACCTATATCCCAGCACTGAAGTTCTCATAGGATGCCCATTTTCTCCCCTACAAGCAGCAAACTATATTCCTACTGCTATAAATACAGCACGTTCTTTAGTTCCCTCCTTGGAAAAATGTCAGGTTCATTTGTCATGTCTTAACTTACATTAGGCAAAATTTCCAGTCCCAGATTTCATATATATAAGGTATATAAAAACAGATTGAAGGGGTAGGATTAAAGCAGCAAAATTATATCAAATAAATTTAAACTGATGTCATTCTGCCTGTATAGAGGAAACTGAATTTGAAATCCTGCCCTGTTTCTCCTTATCTAATTTAGATTCTACATCAGACACAAAAAAGGTGAGACAGGCTCAGCAGCTCAAGGAAGTTAAGACAACCAAGAAAATAAGTGCTGAACCCAGAGAGACTGCAACTGATCTTTCACTGTAAAGAACACATGAAAAATTCAGAGTTAACATTATTCTCCTTTTAATGCATATGTTAATGGGATACACACACTTTCCCAATATTAAATATTATATCTAGGAATTTTAAAGCCTTTTTATGAGAAATACACAACTGTTTATCAAGAAGGAGCAAGCATTTGCATGCTCAGCTGCACAGAGTACGATGCACGTGCCATACACATGCTCAGGAGAAATACACAGAGAGCTGGACTGGCATAGGAAAAAAAATGTGATTTTTCTTTCTGCAAGTGAGTTACTTACAAGCTGTGCACATGTTCATAGGTATTTCTGGAGTTATTAAGCTTACTATTGACAAAGCAGCTGCCACCAGATCTCAGTTTAAAATGCAGCTCATACTTGATCCCAGGATGCTGGGAGAAATGCTGCTGTACATTGTGCAGCAGGGAGTACTGAGGGGAGTTTGAAGGGATTCAGATCTTCTAAGAAAATTCACAGATAGACAACTTCTACAATTAGGAGTTGAACTGATTCAACAGCAGAACAACTTTTATAGGTGAACTTTCGCTTCTAGAGCACGGTGGCCTTTTAGAAAAGAAAACATCTGGTCAGAGTGGAGATTCCCCCCTGAGAAGATGAAGGCAACACCCTGAGACAGCCTGTAGGACTAAACAAAAGAGACATTTGAATTCTGCTTCCCAAGACACAAAACCAGTGGTCAAACTCTGACATTTCCTGCAGATTGTTGTGCCTGGTGCCAGCCCTTTGTGCACAGGGGTCTTCTCGTGGCACCGAATACTGCCAGGAGCAGGACAGCCATCAGGTGCTCTTATTTCACACTCTGCTTCTCAGAGAGACACAGCCCCACAGCAGTATCCTCCCTAATTCTGTTGGGATGTAGAAAGGAAGGAATTTAACCTACAAACATGGCTGAATATTTCTCTTCTCATTTTAATCCTAGACTAAAATAACTGTCTCTTACATTGGAGTTTCTCTTCTCCTTCAGTCCTGGGAAACACCTCAATTATTTTTGTTCAGAATTATTAGGAAAGTTAGTGAGTATTTGGATTGTAAAAGAATTACATATTTTTATATATTCTGTATCCTACAAAGTCTTTGATTTAACCAATATATTCTCATTAAATAAAACAAGAAAAAATGGCTGTTTACAAAAATTAGTTTAGATGGCAAGACAGAGTTCCTACAGCAATCCACATAACAATTTACCCACAGTTATAAATGATTCATTCAGAAACACATGGGGCTCCTGAATGTCTCCACCACACATTTCCTTGCTGCTTTAAGCAAGACATTTAACCTCTTTGCTTCCCTTCCTCCACCTCTGAAGCAGCATAACAACAGTCCTGTAGGATAATTACAGGGGTTGATTTGTTACTTTTTTGCCAAGTGCTTTGAACAGGAAAAGTTCAACGTGAATTGCCCAATGCATTTTTACTACTCCAAAAGCCACCATGAAAGGGAGATTGCTTTTTGTCATCAGCTCAACATCAGTGCTGTGCACAGCCAAGCAAGCACCACAGAGGTATGGCTCCAGCAGCTCGGATTTGCCCGTGCCCTCCACCCACCAGCCCTGGTTTTATCCACAGATGCCATCACCCTTGTGCCAGCCTCTCACGCCGAGACAACGGTCAGACAAAGACCAAATTTATGACAGCAGAGAGCATTACAGTGGCTGCAGTTTACTGGAGAATGCCTCTGGATAACTAAACCTGAAATGCCACGTTGCTTGAACAAATCCATCTCTTCCCCTTGACACAGGTTAGACTATAAGGACTTCAGAAAGTTCTTGGGCCGTCATCTGAATGTTTACTCCAGGGGATGCAAAAGTAAAATTAAGTCTTTCAATTATCCCCAAGTTCTGAACAGAAGAACAGGATATGCTTTCATGAACTAAGAGCTTATAAGTAACTGCTAGCAACAGCTATTTTCTATCCTACACCTCTCATCTCCCATCTGGAAGCACACTGCTGTCCCTCTAGAAGTTATGAATTAATGGACCCTCCCCTGCACTACCACCCTTCAGCCACACACATGCTGTGTAATTCAGAACTGGGTGTAGAATTGAGCATCTCCATGGAAAGGACGTTCTGTTCTAGATAACAGAAAGCTGCTACCTCTTCCCTCCTCTTTTGGGACTTTAAACTTGAAACTAAAGTGCCTATAGGAATATTACTAAATAACAATGGCAGCAAAGACTGTGTCCTGTAACTAATAAAAATATAAACTAATTGGAAAAGTTTTTGCCTTTGGAATGCACCAAACTGTAACAAAGAGCCTATAATATCCCACTGTTTCCCAAAGTGGGACATCCCCAGGCCTTCCTTCTGAGGGTTTTTTAGATCCCAGCTGCAAATTACTCAAGTCAAGCACTGCTTAGCACTCATTAATATGCATTAAAGACTAAAGCAGAAGACACTTAATCAAAAGGAAACTGCAGTTCAGAGAATCAAAACCTCTGCTAAGGTTAGCAAGGTGCTTATCTAGAAGGAAGAGCCACAGAGGAAAACATTCACAAGAAAGGCAAATAGTGACTGTCCCATCTAATTATGACAAGAATTACATTGATAAGCCACAAATGAGTCCACTGAAATACATGGGGTTGGGGTTTAGAGCCCCACTAATCTCTTTTGGGGGTAACAGGTCTCCTGCATATCCCTGAAAACCTTCCAAGGCTGTCAAGCACCACAGCATCTAGAGATCCTGACATTGGCAGTAGCCACATGGAACCTTCTCTGTCACTCAAGCTTTATAAGACAAATCCACTGTGCCATTAGCTCAGCATCCACCCGGGGCTTTTTGCCCAAGATAATGACACTAGTCCCCTCCACCACAATGGAGACTTGCTCTCCAGCCCAGGAGACCTGCCAACAGTTCACCACCACACTGCAGAGCTCAGCTGAAAAGCAGGTCTCTTCTCCAGGCTCCCCAACATCCCAACTCCTCTAGCATTTCTAAAGACATTCTTTAAAGGTCTAATTTGACAGAAAAAACTGCCTGGCACATTCAGATCTACAGACAACTCCAGGTTTGAGAGTGTTAGCTGCTGTGGATAATTAAATGTCTCACTGGCTCTGCACTTGGTGAGCAACTTAATTGTCTCCTCATTCCCATTCCCATCACAGCTCCCTGTTCTAGGCTGTAATGAAGTAACCCATCTAGCTGCTGGTTCAGGACTCCAGAGCCTCAGCCCATCCTGTAAGCACAAGTTTAATTAATGATCATTTTCTTCCTCATTAGTACAGCTTTACAAAGTTTCTCATAGCCACATAAAGGCAGATTTACTCCCCAATCTCCAAGCACACAACACAGAAAAGAAGCTAAAATTAAATGTGAACAAAACTGAAATTAATAGGAAAAAATCCAAGTGTCTGCTTAGTTAATTAAATCAGCAACCTACAAAAACAATGTTTTAGAAATGTTTAGAAACAGTATTTCTGTGAAAGAGGGAGCTTTTTTTTTTCCATGTGTGTGTATTTGATTCTGGAAGAGGTAACCAGCCACATGACATACCTGTGCATGAACAAATCATAAGTATAGACCTGAATTTCAGGGGATTTTCTTGAGACCAAAAGGAGGTTCAGAGTATCTGATATTTAACCTCAGTGCCTGGGTTAGGAGCCTGCACTCCCTGGGATGTCAATGAAGCCTCCAGAGGGGAATTTACAACACGGGATCCTCCCAACAATCAATTCACAGAGAAGCAGAGAGAGGACATTTGCATTTCATTGCATAGTTGCCAAAAAATACTCAGTAAGTGACTTGAAAGAGATAATATTTGCAGGACAGCATATTGGACAAGGTCTTATTCTATTTTTATATCAATGTACCCATACCCTAAATACACAACTGCTGTATGTTTGACCACAAGTGGCACTGGTATAGCAGAGAATTTTAAAGCAAACTCCACACGTTGTTTTTATTTATGATCCTTCTCTAGGTTTTAGAGCCACAGGAACGTGCTTTTTCCAAACAACAACAGATGTGCCCCCCCAGCCATAAAGTCCAGTACAGAAATATTATTAGTTCAATTACATTAGAATGGACCTGATGCACCAGGAGCTCTGACAACTGCAGCAAGATCTCCCAGAAGTCTGTGGCAGAAGTAAGGACACAACACAAACCTTCCAAACTCACCCCTGTCCACAAGGATCTCCCAATAATCCCAGTTCTGCAGCGTATCCATTCCCAGTCACACAGTACATTGATTCAGGAACAGACATTTGCTGGTTTATTTTCATTTAGCTTCACTCATATAGACAACAACACAAAACAGTCTGTGTCATATTTGCATTTGATTCTTTGGGAACATGCCTCAAACTACTGAAGCACTGCAGAGGAAGAGTTGTGGAGTGCTACAAATTCATCTTTCCTTACAGTGAAACAAGGTGCTGAAGAAATTGCAGCAAACATTTGGAACGTGTTACCACTTATTGTGCTGCATGCTGCCCTAAAGCTACACGGATTTATTCAGTCCCAGGCTGGATGGGGAAGGGGAGAAACCCAAAGTTTTTAACTGAGTATATATAGATATAGTATTATATATAATTATAACATGTTATATTAACTTTTTTTTTTTATTTGTTAGTCTAAAGGAGTATTTTTCAGCTTTTTTTCCAATTCAGTTTGCAATTAAGTTGCTGTATTTTCACATATCCTCAACAAATCCAGGGGGTAAATAATTATGTGTATAGATAGACACCAAGAGAGAGGCAGAGCCTGCTGGGTAACCCTGTGAAAACCACTTGTCACTTAGGGCCCCTGCTCATCCTCTGCAGGATGGGGACACAGGCACATTTTAATGCACTCTGAGATCTACTAATGCAAAGCCCCAGACAAGAGCTACTGGTACTAGGATTGCTTTCCCGCCAGGCCACTTTCCTACAGCCCTTGTAGCTCAAGGCACGGTGGGCAGCCATCCATTCATGCATCTATACGCTTTCCCTGCTACCAAAAATAAAGTTTTGACCCTGGAGCCCAGCTGAGCAGCTCCACAATTGCAGGTGGGATTAACAGCAGCAGTGGGACAGCTCTGCAGCCAAATAACGTGAAGAGAACTGCGTTGGTTTCTAGCAGATGAGAACCTGACCCAAATCTGGCATCTGTATAGTATTGGGATGACTCATTTTAGAAACTCAGAAAGGTTTTCTGTGGTTTTTAAGAGACACAATAGTGAGACGGGCTGTGTCTCATTCTCACTGAACCATCAAGAAAACAGCCACAATTAAAGTGATTTCACAAAGCAATGTCAGCAGATTTCAAGACAGGCATCCTGGCCACAGAGCCTGGCTTTTACCAGTGGACAATGCTACAAACATGACTTTCAACCTCTCTGCCTTCACAAGAGGACTAGCAAATTCTCACCTCTGTCACTTGGTGTCTGCCCAGGGCCAGCAGCAGTGCAGGAGACCAGGGCCATGACCCTGGGCACCACTCTCCTTCAGTAAATCTCCTGCCTCGGTCCCCCACAACCTGTCCCAAACTAACAGACACTCATGGTGCATCACAGGAAGTGCACCTCTTTTTCAGAATGTTCAGGTGACACACAAAAACAGTGGCTTCCTGCCAGATGAGCATCTGTGGCAAATATAGAGGACAGCCTGCAAAAGTCTAACAGGGGCTTTGGAGCAGGTAAATTCCGAGCAGACCTCCCTGCAGCTGCTGTACAAGGAAATGGCCTCACACCTTTGCCAGGCTGGTTTTCACCTTTTGGATGCCTCCACAACCACCAGCAGGAACCTCATGGCCAACTGCCAGGCTGGTTCCACCTCTCAGGTGCCTCTACCACCAGCAGCAGGAACCCTGTTTCCAAAGAGTTCGTCTGCAAGAGCTGCTACAATCCTGTAGCTCCTTTAAAGAGAGACCAGCACTTCCTTTAGCTAAAATAATGCTTAAGCAAGAACATTTTGGAAAGTCTCTAGGCTTGATGTCTACAGGTATATGTAATTCCAAGTGGGAAAGAGGTGAGTTATTAAAGAGCTCTTAAGAATGAAAATGATAAATGCAGCAGATCTTGCAGACTCAGGGGATTGTAAACTTGATTGCTGTTGTTGCAAGCAGGGAATAGTAATTGCAGTTCCCTGCAACAGAGTTGCTCAATTTTAATCTTTCAGGGAGGAAAAGCATGAATATCAAGTCCATGAATTTGCTAACAGCAAGATCCAAAAGGATTAACTTTCCCAATTTTAACACAAGGAACCATTTCAGATAAAGCATTTCTGAGGTCACTTTGACAAAATGCATAGTTGAGTCCTACCCTCAGCAATAAAAATGAATTGACATTCTGCAAGAAAACAAACCCAGTCCGACTGGAAAGCTCTTCAGCTCTAACTCCCACAAAATGGGATGGCTGCTACACAAGTTTCTTTACAAAAAATATATTTGCTTAAGGCACAAATCACCACCCACTGAAGTCAACGAGTGTCACATTCATAAATCTCAAGGCCAGGATTCATAAATGGATTCATAAATATTAAAGCAGTTAAGTCTGACCTTCTGTATAAGACAGGCCAAAGACTTTCACCAAAGCATTGCTGCAGCCTTCCAAAAACAGTCTTCATCCCAAATTCAGCAGGGCTGGATCGGATCCATTAATGGGTAGGAAAAAGAGTTTAGGTCTTTGCTATGGTAAAAAAGGATAAAAGGATCCAGACTATAAATTGGAGAAAAAGGTTTACTATATTAAAGAAGTTTAATATATTTTTTTAAAGCTTAATATATTAAATTCATCTGAGTTGAAACTTAGCCTTTGAAGTAATTTAAAATTATATTTAGAAATCCTGAATCTTCTCTTTGGAAGATGTCACTGCAGTAACATTTCATACTCCAGAGCAGTGGGCAGCAGGAGCCAGCCCTGGCTGGGGCTGTTCCCATCTCCTCCTCCTCTGCTGTGCTCTACCACCCCTCCTGCACAGCAGCCCCAGTGCCCACACAACCACACGGTGAGCAGGTTCAGAGAGCTTACCCCAAAGTCACCACCCAGAAAGATGTGCACCTTGGCAGAACCAGGTCTCTCTCTGCAGCTTCTCACTTTCACTATTCTAATTTCACTACTTTCACTACTCTAGTGAAAGCAAGACCTCCAGCAGGTCAAAATTCCCACCTAGGAGAGAGCATCTCACATCCACTTCACACTGTTCCCAAATCTCAAAACCCAAATCTGGCCACAGGTCCAAGGGTGCCCAATGCAATTATTCATGCCTTGGAAATCAGTCCTGAGGGGAAACAAAAGCACGAGAAGTTTGCTTCAGCTGGGCTTGTTTTCCTTACCACATCCTATAGACAGGCTCATTTTGACCTTCCTTTTTTTACCTTGCATTGGAAGAATGAACCTGGAAAGGGGTTATCCAAATGAGAGCATGAAAACCTAATGAGAGATGAGCTTTCAATTTTATTCTGCATTCAGTCGTAGGCTCCCAGTACAAGATGTCAACAAAGTGCAAGATTCACTACAGAAGCTAAAATAATTAATCCCTGGAGGAACAGGCTTATTAAGAAGGATTAAATCAAAGAATTAATGTGCACTATTTGTCTATGTGACAAAGAGGAAGGGAGGCATATGATAACTCTCCAAGATTTGAAAGCATAGAGAGAATAAGAACTGCTTACAAGAAAAGCTTGGACATACTGGGAAACAAATAGAAAAAGCAACTCTGATAGAAATTTTAGCTGGCAATATTATGTCAGCAGTCTTGTGCACCTTAAAAAAAAAACAACTAACCTCTCAAAAGCTTGTCCTTAAAGTCTTTAAATGAGCTTTCCTTACTAACCTCTCAAAAGCTTGTCCTTAAAAGTCTTTAAATGAGCTTTCCTTATTCTTTGCCAAGTATTAGTACCTACAATCCAAGGAACACAGTTTAGGCACTGCACAATAATAAATACATTTTAACAGCCCTCTGAAAATGAAGAAATAAAGAACAACAGCTGAGCCAAAACCAGGCTCAGGGAACTTGGCAGTAGCTGGTGGTTCTATGCCCTTGAAAAAATAGAATCAAACATGAGTTAGACATCTTCTGCAAGGCCCTTGTTTGAGTGAAGGGAGCCCAGCCTGCCCCAGGGCTCTGCTTCATCAGGGCAGCCAGACCTTGGGTGTAGCTGGAAAGAAGCTGGAGGCTCTTCTTCCCTAACTTCACATGCCAGCCACAAAAACAGAAGCCAGGCAGACCACTAAGAGACACCTAAAGCAACCTCCTCACTGCTACAAGTGAAATAAAAAGCACTCCCACATAAATGACTGCTGCTCCTTAAGGGCAGTGTATGTGCATCCATATGGCAACCTGGCTGCTAAAGCAAACGTGGGGGATCTCACAGCATGTCTCCAGGTCTCCTGGGAAGCACACTGAGGAGGACAGAGGCTGAAACCAGGAGCTCCACCATGGCAATGTTTTAAGGTTCCCAGTCTGATGAAAGGACTGGTTGAAGAGACAGTGCATGGCTGAGGAAATGGGCTGTGGATTCCAGGGACATGGAAACAAGAGTTTGGATTCACCAGGCATTGGGGAAAAAAAAACTCTGAAATGGATGAAGTCCGTACAGGAGAGATCAGGATGACTACACAAGAATAAAGATTCTTTAAAGTCAGCGAGGCAAGGGAGGGTTATTGGAAACATACAGGCATCTTGCCAAAAATAATTAAAAAAAAAAAAGATTAAAAAAAAAGAGCCCAAATTAGGAAAACCGAGAAGATCATAAACCAGCAGATTGAAAGGTAAAAATCACAATAAGGCAAGCCAAAAGTAAGTCTGAGGAATAACTTGCAAAAAAAATATAAAATCTAATCATAAAACCTTTCTGAAATACATCAGGAGCTGAAGACTCAAAGTATCTGTTCAAAGTATCTGTAAGGTCAACAGATTATCCAGGCTTAAAGGAGCATTCAGAGACAGCACCACAACAATTAAAATTGGGTACTTCAGGACATGCCTACTTTGGAGAACCTGGAAGAAACCTGTGTAGGTGATCTCCCCACCTAAGGTTGAACTGAAGGGTCTGCCTCAGACTGAAAAAACAGAGGAGGAGATTACAGGATAAACAATAAAGAGGTTACAGGACTTTATCCTGACATAATCAAGAAATGAGACAGTTTAGTTACTGTGTGTGCCATGGTTTCCTCACAACTGCTTCAGAGCCAGAGGCCTGCCAAAGAAAATGCAGAGCTAGGTTCTAAGAAGAGCTCCCATGGGTACAAAGACCAATAAGCCTGACAGACAATGGGGGTACAGCTTCATACAACACACATTCTACTTTTGGAATCCCTTGCCATAGAAAGTGCCTACTAAGAAAACAGAAGGCTACCAGTGCTAAGGCACCAAAGACAATCACTCACTACTGGGCAATTTTGAAGATAAAATAAGGACTTTGATGGACATCTGGTCCAACATGGTATGGCTTATGTGATTTTGTCTTTCCCTCACCTTGATAATTTTTTGTTTTTAAAAATTTTTTGGGGGTTTGTGCTTTTCCTGATATTCTTCTCCTCCACACTCGCCAAGACTGCAGCTGCTAACAAAACAATTTAATATTGTCTGAACTGAAGAACAAGAATGTTTCCTCTGCCTGTTCCTTACACTATGGCTCCACTAACCAATAAACTTCTCACCAAGATCTAAGCAGCACAAAAGACCTTAAAATACTCACATGCACAGAGAAAATTCTAAAGGACACAACCACAGTTAGATAATACCTGTAGAAACATGAAAATGTTGAAGTAGAAATTAGTCCATTAGTAACATTCTAGTTTGGAAAACAAAGAGCACTTATACTCTTACGCAAAAACAAAAATTTAAAGCTCTCTCAGAAATATAGAAATGAACCTCCAACATTTTTGCAGCAACTAGCAATGAAACAGAAGTTGGACACAACACACACGGAGTCAAATGGAGCACGTAAACGATACATTCCTTGAAAATGAGAGTATGGGAAACAAACACAAAGAAAGGACCATAAATCAGGCTATAAATCATTCAGAACTACCAGAAATCAAATTGCACACCCTATGTCAGTGGGCAAGCATATTCTCACCAGTAGAGCTGGGTTAGTGCCACCACATGTTCAGGTAAGTTTACACGTAGCATGTGTTTGTTTGGACAATATTATTAGAACAAAAGATATTAAGGAAATTCTTCAAGGGGCAGTTTCCATACTTTAAATGTATTCTATACAACAATGTCATTTTCTTATTTAAAGTTGCCTCTAAGTCTCATGAGATAGCTTTAGAATTAAACAGACATTAATTTTGACTACTAGATAGAGAGAAAAAAAAACCCCACACATTTGTAGCTCTTGAGCCAACAGCAGTGCTTACAAACTTCTCAAAGTCAATTGTCCAAAAATAGTTACAAGAACTACAAGCCAGGAATCTGGATCAGAGGAAATACTATAGTAAGAAAGCCAGTTGTGTCCTCTTATAAATGAAAAAAACCACGTTATTTTTCAAAATAAATTATCAGATAATCTCTATAGCTCCACCACCCAAACTGAAGTCAGTCATTGCAATCACATCCCCAAGTCCTGCCTAGAGGGGGAACAAATACCCAGCACAGTGCAAAACACAGCAGCTCTGTTTTTCTTGAGGGCACCCAGACAGCTGATGAGGATACCCATCAGTGGCATGGGGACAACCAGGGCCTGACAGTGAAACATCCCTCATCCAGAAAATAGATGTTCTAACCACCTCATGTGCATCCCAGACCAGACAGATGAACACACTGGTGGTAAGATGTGACCACATGACAATGAGCCACTGAGCTTCACCATGAACTTCCAACTTTTCTGAAAAATTACAAAGGAGGTCAACAAAATCCTCACTTTTCCAGTTTAAATCTGCTGCTAACTACACAGCTCAGGTTAGAAGTAGCACTATCAGGAGCCCAGGAGACAATTCAGGAAGATCAGGGAATGAACACAGGAAGCAGTCACATGGAAGCCAACACTGACAAAAAAATAAAATGCTTTGGCAGGAGCATTTAACCAACCTACACGTCTTACAAAGTTCTAAATTAGCTACTTCCAGCTCAGGTGAGGGATGGATGACTACTGTAACAAGTTCAATGAAGATTTCCTCTCCCTTTACAGTCAGAGTCAAGCAGCACCACAAAAAAAAAGAAAAAAAAATATGTTTCAATATGGGATAAAAAAAGACAAGCCAGATGGCATTATTATTTTGTTACACAAGTCAGTGGCATAGCTGCACTGAAAGCACTGGATTCAGGATGCCTGCAAACACAACCAAACTGAAACATTTCCAAAGAATCTGACTGGTAATGGCCAGGACCTCAAAACCACTCATTGCAGTAGGGAGACTGAAGACATTCAATATTTGGTTTAATATGAATGAAAAAGACAGAGGAAAGCAATTAATAGTGCAATCAGGAATACCTGAAAGTCACTTCATTTCACAATAAAGAGAGTTTCAATTAAATTAAAACATGATTTCCCCTGCCTCCCTCTGCCTAGAACAACTCACAGAGTAACTCCACAGTATTCATTCTCCAGCTGACATCTTATAGCAAATTAAAGACCTTTAATGGAAACAATGAGGAGCCTCAGAAGCTCCAGGGTGCCCCAGAAAGAACAGAAGCAGGTCTGGACTTCTTGGTCTTGGACTCCTGCCAGACCAAAAGACTTTATTAAATGAAAATGCCCAGAGGATCCTAAAAAAAAAAATAAATAAATCTCTTCTAGTTTATTTGTTTAACTAGTAACATTACTTCATATTTACGAGTTGAGTTTGTACTGGTAGCTTTTTGTTTTTACAAGCCTGTGTTCCAGCTGACCCTGGTTTCACAGTACTTACACCTCCTGCGACAGTTTTACAACCTGTTGTAGCTACCCTACACAACACAGCCAAAGCCAAGCTGTTCTTTTGGTAACACCATCAGGCTTCATAGCACTCCTTCAACAGGTTTTCAATTCTATTTAGGTACCTCATCTCTATGGTAACTGCCAGCCCTACGGAGCCTCACAGCACCATGCTGGAGGAAAGCAATCCCCCATCCCTCGCTGGGGAGATGGGATGCAGGAAAACAGGATGACTTGTCCAGGGACACGCAGGAACTCTGTAGCAGAGACACAAACCCAGATGTCCTGATGGCCCAGTCCAGAGCATGGACCACAAGATACCCTTTCCTCTCCTACCAGCAAAAATCTCATGCTCCAAGAAGCTCTCAGCATCAGAGTCACTTCCACACAGTGGTTCTCAGTTTACAAAGCATGAGCACCAGGGATGCATCACTACACGCTCCATCCCTTTGCTATTCTGCTGCAAAGAGCCAGTCAAGGAACAATCCTCTCTTCCAGCTGCTCACCACCACCACCACCACCAGCCCGGGCTGGTCACTGCACTGCAATGAGGAACTTAACACAATTAGACTTTCATGGGATTCATCCGAACTGTGGGGAAGCAGGAATTTCACAAAGCTATAAAGGTTGTTTTAAAAAGTTTTCCAGATTTTATCATTTTTCACACAGTCTGCAATTCTCCTTCCTGGCTTTTGAAAAACGACACACAGCTGCGCCTTGGATCACGGCGGGGACTTTTGGCAGCAGAAGGAGGGGGCCCAATGCTGGGCTGGGGTATCCAGCACCACCCCGAGCTGCTCGGTGTTTCTCATCAGCGAGGAGGGGCTGGTCCCCCCCACCGGCGTGGCAGGGTGTGGTGCTGGGGGCTCCTGCTGCACCACAGCACTTCTGAACTGCTAAATACCAACGTGGAAATTTGGACCTGCTCTCCCGAGTTGAATCACTGTGAAAAAAAGGGACACATGCATGAAAGGCAGTGGGGAAGATAAGTCTAGGAGGAAGGTCTAGTGTGTGTTTTAATCCCCCTGCCTTTAAGACTGTTTTCTTTCTTCTATTTTCTACTTCCAAGCTTTTGTTTTCTTATTTTTGGTTCGTTCTGGTGTTATCCAGTCCCCTACCAACTCTCAGCATCTTATTTTTCACATCCATCTTTTCCCTAAATTCTGAACATATTTTCTGCCTTTCCCAAAGAGCTCCCTGGGTTTCATGTAGCTGCAGAACAGATGGCACAGCACTCAGCTCTGCCTTAGCAAACGGACAGACGCGATGGCTGTGTTCTTCTCCCATCACGTCCGTGCTGGGCGAACCCTGTCCCTGGGAGCCAGGCAGCTGAGGACAGAGGGGCTGTGGCCACCAGCTGGCAGCAGGGCAGGATCAGGCACTTGCTGGATCTCCTGGAGCCAAGCTGGCACTTGGGAGCAGAGGTGGGCACAGACCCAGCATCTCCCAGTCAGCAGCAGGAGAACCAACCACACGTGGCCACCTTCCCTCCAGGTCTACAGAAGACCTTGGGAAACACATTAAAGTGCAAGTGGAGGTAAGGAGAACAAGGAGCATAAAAGATACACGGGCTCTCCCAGAAGAGCCTGAGGACAAGTACTGTCATTTTTAGCCATATTTCAACCTCTTAAGCAGCCTCCCATCAGTCAGAATTACAGGATGTGGAAGGAACCTGTTCTGTCTTGGAAAGCCAGAGGCCACTTAGACTCATGACAGAAGACTGTGATCAGCCCTAGCTTCTTGCACAGAGTAGTGAGAATTAACCCTTGGCCTGCCAAGCACACTCCTGTGGTAGCAGACATGCAGCAAGTCACCCCTGAAAGTTTCGACTGGTGACAGATGAAACAGCCTTTGAAAATGCAGGTAGGTCATATCATACTGATAGAAGGACTCCACTCATTCTTCAAGTGGGCTCTCATGCTCGCAAAGCACAAACATACAGGGCCCACAGTGGCATCTCCAGGGGTGTCCCATAGTCAGTGGCCCAGATTTCCTCTGGGCACAAGTACCTCAGAAGAGTGAAGATGATGAATTCGTACTGCCCGCAGATCACATCAGCAACCAGACACGCCTTTGAAGGTGGGCTAGACTATGAGAACATTTCTGGTCACCCCTGCTTTTTCTTCCTATAAAGGCTTAAAATGAAATGTCAAGCTTTCTAGCCCTCACATATGATGCTCACCTTCCTCTTACTCCAGGCTATCAGCCTTTCCTCCTCCTCCTCCTCCACAAAATCACCAGCCCATTTCAAGAGGACCAAAGGGAAGCAGCACTGCAGCTCACTTTGATTCATTAAGGAATTTTCAGATAATAATGTTTGGTTTCCATTTGGACTGATACTCATTTAGAAATATGATAAATTACCATTTTTCAACCCACGGGAATCCTCTCAGAGGAGGAACAGAAGATGTATAAGGAAGGTTAATTAGCTCTGAGGTCTTGCTTTGCAAAAAATAGCACATGAAGAGAGGTATTATTAAAACACCTGGGTGCTCCCACAGCTTAGACTCCTCCTGGTTTTACTTTGGGCTTGTGTTCCTCAATGTACTACATTTGGGATGTCTTTACTTTACCACTCAGCATTAACACAGACAAAATTTTAAACGTACTAATACATCCTTGGTTATAAATTCATCATTGTTCATGGGAACCAAATGACAAGAGCATGAACCAACCTGTTCATCCACCTGCTAATTTCTACATTCACAAACCAGCTGTATTTGTAAAACTGGCCACTGCAGGTAACACACAACCACAGCTCTGACAGAAACAGTCTTTGGTAGCTACTTCCTAACCTGGGCAGAGAGGAGGAAGAAAATAGAGCAGTGAAGGTCAATATTTTTCTATCAATATTTTAAGGCTTTACTTACAGAGTTTCCACTGAATTTTTATAGTTCATTGAAGGAAAAGAAAGTCATTTTAGTTCAATCTCACAGGAATTGAAAACTACATATTTTTTTTATTTGCCTCCCTCCAAATCCTTTATGTATCTCAAGAGTGAACAAAATTTCACTTTTTACCACATCTTGCAGAGATTTTTAAAAATTAACATAATGTTTTAAAGTTAATTGCATTTTAAAAATAAGAATAACTTCAGCTTTCCTGCAGGCAGCTTCTGAAGTGAATCACAAGATTATGCAAACCACAACCAATATTTTGGTGCCAAAAATACAGCTCAGCAGAGAGATGTATAAATACTAGCCAAACCTTGGAAAATAAGGGTTACAGAAGTAGATAACAGAACCCTCCTTTCAGCAGCTATTCAAATTTCCTTCCTTTTTAACTTCCTTGGAAAGGAATCAATTAAAAACCAAACATTTCTTCAGCTTCTGCACCATCCTTTTTTTATTGCTTCTGTCTCATGGAGGAAACTAAATCACACCTTGAAAACTCTCCTAATGTTTCCTTTTGGAAAGCAAAGTCACTTGCTATGGGCAGAGCTCTTGGTGCCCAGCTCCCATGCACAGTCCTGAGGTTATAAATCTCAAGACCTACAAAATTCAGGTAGCAGCAATTGGTCTTTGAGACTCTGTTCTGCAAGACCTGCATGTGATTCTGCATCAAGCAAGACACTTGGAGCAAGTAAAAGATGTGTGCAAGTGGAAGGTTTTCTGATTTTACAAGTGATTCAGAGAGGGAAAATTGCCCAAAGACCCATTTAACTTTAAAATTCCTTTTTGTGCTCTGCCAAGGTAAACTTGGGCGTTCGTATGTTTCTGTTCAGTACTTGTACAAATTTTATAGAGGACTAAAATTAACATGCAGGGACTTTTAACTACACCTCATTTTAAAAGAGCTAAAACATAATTAAATATTTGTATGCATAAAAAAAAGTAAATTTGCTCTGCAAACCTGGACCTAATCTTTCCTCAGTGAAGCATGCATGCAAAGAACAGCCAGGTATCTGGCATGTGCCTGTGCTTCTAAAACAGCAGCCAGGGTCTGATAGTAGGAGACTCCTGTGAATTTAGTAGAAGAAAAAAAAAAATCATTAAATTAGAATGTCAGCTCCACAGACCAACTTTGCAGTGCAAACTCAAATACAGAACAGCACAGACTATGTAAGCACAGTATCTAATGTGATTAAAATGCTTTTTTAAAAGCATTTGATTCACATGGAAAACATGTGGCTAGAGAAGCCTAGAAAGAGATTTCCCCATCTGTCACCTTTTCCCCCAGTAACTCCTGTCTCACTCACTAGTCATGCTAAGCCTGCAACTCTTCTGAGCAAGGAAAGAATTACCCATGCTCTTAATTCTTGCTGGAAATGCCTAAACCAGAATAGCCAACATCCTTCACATCCAGACACGTGGCTGTGGCAAAGACCTGAGACACTGTGCTTAAACCAGCACATCCCTCCATGCAGCACACGCCTGTGGGTGTCCAGCCTCATTCTGCTACTATACAGGAGATGAGTTAGTTGGCTGAATTCTTTCCATTTGTTCACCACTGATCTGTTTTGCATCTCTTGAGTTGAGCAATACAGATAAAATCTAAATCCTCTTGAGTGAGTTAATGCTCATTAATAATACACATAGGTTTATTGGAATTTGTTCTTCCTCTGTCCTTTGACCCAAGTGTAAGGAACTGTGCAGTAGAAAAAAATACAGATATATTCATACTTCTGTCCTTTTTCTGCATTCCAACCCAAAACATCCTATGATTTCATGCAGCACAATGTTTCTCCCCTACACACCCCATTTTAGGATGTCTAATGTCAAATCAAAACAGGTTATGTTCATCTCCTCTATTATTAACCACGAATCATCTGCACAGATTTGAATATATGTTTATTCTGTGAAAACCTACACATCACAATCTACAGTTAAGAGCAATACTAGACACCTACATAGAGAAAAAAAGCAGGAAGAATTCTGCAAAGCAAATGAGCAAGTGATAAATAGATCCTATTATATTGCTCTGGCTCTGTTGCAGTGGAAAAGGGAGAACAAATATTGAACGTGGAGTATTATCATTTATTTTTGCTGAAGTAGCTCAGAAGTAAGGATCAGGCATTGCATGAACACACAGCCTACAAATTGCTTACAATCAAACTACAACTCCACACACAAGGACTAGATACAAAAACCAAACCAGGAGTGGGGTAAACATCAGGTGATCAGCAAGAACACACAGGAGTTGCAGAGCTTGAGCTTGCACAAGCCCAGTGCAGTTGCCCCAGTGCACACGGCAGAGCCTGCACAGCTCAGCGACAGGCTGCCCAGGACCCTGCAGCCCCTGCCTGCTCCCCTTTGCCTGTGGAATCACAGAATCATTTAGGTTGGAAAAGACCTTTAAGATCATCAAATCCAACCCCAGTACACACGATCCAGGGCGCAGAGCCCCGGAGGCCCACTCCATATGGGAGGCACATGTCGGGCTGAGGGCATAACCATGCAAGAAATAATGAAAAAGCAACACGGGTTCCAACAGATTGCCAGTTATCCATTCAAATGAGACAAACGGTCCCTGTGGGCAATGCTATTTCAAGAAGTGTCTACCTGGCAGGGGGCAGCTGAGGCTGGGAGCGTGGGCTGCCAGCCTCTGCTGTCCTCAAGTTCAACTTTCAACGCTCATCCAACATAAAATATAGTTGGGGTAAATTACACGCATTCTTTCAAGTCTTTACAGGATTTTAAATTGCATTTGTAATGATAATTTGATTAGTAAGACCAGAGAGGCAACAAAACAGGGTGTTTCATAGGGCAGCATTGCTTCCCAGCTTGCAGCCAGAGCACTCACAGCCAGCAAACCTGGTGCAGGCAACACGCAGCACCTTGTCAAATAGGCAGCAGTAGACGTGTCTAATGCCTTTAATTTTGTATATTACAATTGGATGCATTAATAAAGCCCATTATAATGGGCAAAAGAAAGATTGGAGCCATTTCTACAGATCAGCATGCTTGGAAGTAGTCCATTAACTTCCAGTTTTGAAAAAGTGCAAAGACACATGGTTTTCATTAGCTGAGGAGCTGTGTGAAAGTTACAGAAAGATATTTGAAGGTCACTAATTCTTGCTACTGCATACCTGAGACAGCGTTGTTTAACAAAAAAAAATCCAAACCCACCACCCAAAACCAAACCAAAACAAAAACTCCAAACCAAAACCACCACAAACCAGCAATTTACTTACACAGAATTTTCTAATCTCTGGGCCTGATGTGGACTTGATCTGATGCAGTATTAAGAACAAAGAACCAAAGTCAGAGTTCCTCTTCATTCACTCAAACTTCGGCTTGAAAACGTCAGTGCTAGGGGGCCATAACATTGCCATGATGGAGATGGCCTTTGTACATGGGTTACTATGAAAATCAGAAGTTTCAGAGTCCACTTAAGACACACAAATTTCATCGAGTTTTTTTGTTTGTTTTTTTGTTTGTTTGTTTGTTTGTTTGTTTTTTGTTTTGTTTTGGTTTTTTTTAATGGAATTACTTCATCTGCCTTCTAAAAAAGCAATATTTTGGCAGAAAGCTGGCCAGAACAGGAAATTCTGGCAAATATTACAATATTCTCATACACTCATGAAACAGAATACTCTGGAACCTTAGTCAACTCTTTCAACAAAGCAAAAATTAGCAAGTTACAATAATTTAATCAAAAAGTGGAAAAATAAATCCTGGAATTTCTGTGCCCAGTGTAACAGCCGAGCTTCTGAACATCAGCTGCTCACGACAAATTGCCTGTGACTAAACTACAAAGTAAAGATTGCTGACAGATATTATTTGGTACATAATTTTAATTAACAATTGAATTCAAGCAAGTCATGCTTTATTCCCAGATAATTCAAAATAGAAAAAGGTGACATTGATAAAGTAAATCACTCTTTATGAATTATTCACCCAGTTCTAATATCTTTTTCAGAATTTCCAATCTATCCACTAAACCCTACTGTGAAAACTTCAATACTATATTCATTAAAATAAATTTGATGTAACTGAACCCTGAAGGAAAGCATACAAGGATCAGCCATTACACTGACTGTTCTGCATCTGAAATTCCTGTTGTACACACATGCAGAATGTGTTATCTCACCTGTGGTTTAAAAGACATATCAACACCAGGATTACACATGCCATCCTTCAAGAGAAACTAAAGATATCTGGGCGTGACCTACTGACCTACTTCAAGACAATCACCGGCAGACTAAAGACATCACCTCTCTCCTGGCAGTGGCTGGCTGTCAGAAACCTCATGGTGAAGCCCTGATCACAGACCTTTCCCTTTGCCATGTGAAAGAGCACACCTAAGGGAAGGTGTCACAGGCTAAGGGAGTAAACTTTCCACATCCTGACCTTCCCCATGCACTGAACCACCAAACCCAGGTCCATTTTCCAACAAGAGCAGAAAAGAGGTGTACACCCTGGAACAGCAACTCACTGCCAGGGTGTAATCACAGACCCTCCAGTCACCCACAAACTTAAACTCTACAACAGAGGCAAGCAAAGCAAATATATTCACCGACCCTTGCTTGAGGAAAGCAGTAGAGTGATGAATGAAGAGGAACTGGAGCTGCTGCTCTCCCTCACCACGGAGAGTTCACTGCTCCCCCATTAGTAAATACAAAAATATGTAGTTTTATCAGCAGCCAAACAGCCAGGCTGTGGTCCTTGGAGGATAATCTGGCAGTCGTCACTGCAAAGTTTCTCCATTTGGTTTGATATTAAGTTAAATAAGATGTCTCAGATCTCTCTCCTAACAGTCATCTGGTGTGTTATCTCCCATGTATATGAGGAGGGCTGTTTTCCCGAAGCCTAATGTATCATTGTAACCAGCATATGTCAGGGAATTGCAAATCAGCACATTACAGAGCATCACTGCAGCCCCAGCCCTAGGAAGGAAATACAGTATTGTACCAGAGAACAGGACTGTGCATCTGCAGAGAGGCTCCTGCTCTGCTGGGAAGCTGGGTGCGTGC
This sequence comes from Merops nubicus, assembly GCF_000691845.1. NCBI lineage: Eukaryota > Metazoa > Chordata > Aves > Coraciiformes > Meropidae > Merops > Merops nubicus. The sequence goes on along the minus strand of NW_008586129.1, from coordinate 11,379 downwards.
TGCTCTGGGCACACTGGGATCCCAGATATTGGGCAGCACTGAAGGGAGGAGACCCACCATGCACATCTAATACTTTCTTTCCCAGAATCTTCACCAGACTGCCCATGGTTTGTTGGCAGTTCAAGGAAATCCATGGAAGTATATAAAGGCAGGAAAAAGAAATAAATCTGCATTACCTGAGAATAAACCAGAGGCCCCAGGACAGGTCGTGATGTACCTCAGAGCAACTACTGTCCCCCCAGGTCACCAGGACAGAGGCCAAGCCTGTGCTCACAGAGGAGAGACAAATGGCTTTGCTGTGCTCAGTGCTCCTATGCACAGGGGATGGAGAAACACAGAGGGGAGAGCAAAGAGGAAGGGTGGCCCTTTGAAAGGCTGGAAAGGGACTCCTCATCCACTTTTTCAGCACAAGTTACCTCAGTTCTCAATTAAATAAAAATATTTGAAATGTCTAAGTTCTCTACAAATCTAAAAAAAAAAAAAGTTGCTGTTTCTCATTTTTTAACAAAAATCTAAATTTTACATAGACATTTATGAGCAAATTCAGGGGCAGGAGGGAGGGTGGGTGGGAAGTGTTCTTTTCAGAGAGAAAACAGACCAGAAACTTCTAACTGACCCCAAGGGATTTACAGCTGTGTTCCCTCTGCTACGTCACCATCCCAACCCCACGCAGCTCCAGCCTCCACTTCGCATCCAAGAAACATGAGTAACGTGCTAGAGGAGTAATCTGATGAGTCAAAACTCTGGACAGTGATCTCTCAGGGCAGCACTGTATGGCCTGAACACAGCACACACTCTGACCTACCAACACTTCACACGTCTCTTGAACAAGGATGGGCTGAGAAGCAAATGAAAAACAGGCTCCACAAGTTGCTGACCTGGTCCCTTCTGCTCTGTCCACTCTGTGCCAGCCCAACACCCCAAAAGACATTTTCCTTGGAATCTCAGCAGACCTGCAGCTGAAAATCATTTAAGATAAATCCTCTGGACCAGATTGCATGTGACTCAAAACACCAAGGGGAGGAAAGAAAAGAGCAGAGATGGGAAAGGCAGAATGGAACAGGAAAGAGTAAAAAGGTCCAACAGAAAAGGCTCGAGCAGCAAGGGGGAGAACAGGCTTCAACTGAAGTGTCACAAATGTTTTGCTATCCAGCTGCCACCACTGAATTTTTAGAAACAAGAAGTTTACATCACAGGAAATAAGGTGATGAAGAATGACCAACCCAAAAACATAACTCAAAGTTTCTTCCTCACCGCATACATGATTTCCTTTGATTTTATTTTATTTTTTTTTAAAGGAGAGGCAGAGGGAACCAAGCCCATTGCACTGTCCTCTGAGATCCCTGTCTGGGTGCAGCAACACATCGAGGGAGAATGACCCGCAGCAAGTGAACACTCACATGCAGCTCAACAGCTGCACATTGTTTTAAAGATGAACAGAAACAGACAAAATACATTTTGTGTTATTTTAACATCTACATGTATAAATATATCTACTAGATAAAGGAAATCGAAATCCAAAGTGCTAGCAGACTGCCAAAAGCAAAAAAAACCCCCATGGTATTGTTGTAGAGCTCCAAAGAAAATGGCTTGTGTAGCTTTGTCCAGGATCTTTAAAAGATAGTGGTGGAAAGAAAAAGGAGAGGAGAAAAAAAAAACTAATATAAAAAGAAGAAAATTACCATGTAAATTGAAACCACATATGGGATCCCATATGTGTATCACATACATGGTAGGTATCAGCCCTGTAACTCACGTCAGGTCAATCCTCTCAACTGTCTCTGTTCTCTCTCTAACCCACATCTGCTCTGGGCATTATTACACTCTGTGGCTTATTTGTTCACATAGAGGCAGAAGGAAAGACCATCTGCAAGTAACAGTCAACTTACATTATTAACAGTACAAAACAAGTTTCCCTGGAAAGCTTCACAGGTCAGAGATGAAGTTTCACAGATCACAGAATGGGAGGGTTGGAAGGGACCTCTGGAGATCACCTCATCCAACTCCCCTCCTCCAGCAGGGTCATCCACAGCAGGGTGCCCAGGATCACATCCAGGGGGGTTTTGAGTCTCTCCAGAGAAGGAGGCTCCAGAACCATTCTGGGCAGCCTGCCCCAGGCTCTGCCACCCTCACAGGGAGGTTTTTCTTTATATTTAGGTGAAGCTTCTTGTGTTCTAGTTTGTGCCTGTTACTCCTTGTCCTATCACTGGGCACCACTGAAAAGAGACTGGCTCCATCCTCTTGACACCTGCCCTTTGATATTTATAAGCATTAATAAGATCCCCTCTGATCAGAGATTAAGTTCTTATCTGCTCTCTGGCCATGAGTTTTGCACTACCTGAAGGAGCAGATGGGAAAGCTTCTAACCCAGAGGATCTTCTCACTTGTGAGCACAGGAGCAGAGATGTGAGAGGCTGACATGACCCCATTCACAGGCATCAGCCACATCTGGGTCAGTATAGTTTTTGTAAACCTGATAATTTAGAACATACTTAGATAGATAGAACATAGATAATTTTAGAAAAAAAGTCAACTGTGTGTTCTGATTTGTGATTGAACCTTGTCTCCTTCCCCAGGCTAACGAGGCTCTGAGCCTCAACAGCCCAGCAGAAGGGGGGGCAGTGGACACCTCAATTACAAAAGGAGATCTCAAAAATGTGTAAGGAGAAAATTCATGTGAAAGATGTTTCAGGTGCTTGAAGTTGGGCAAAAAAAAAAAATAAAAATCATAGCTTAGTAGGCTTCTTACAAGATAAGAACACATCACAATCCAAAGCTAGAAGGGAGAGTAGAATAAGCAGAGGTAAACCCATCCACCAGTGCCACAAAATTGATGCATATCAATTAAAGCTCATTAAGTCCTGGGGAATATGCTCACGTGAATGTAACCCTATCCAGAAGATGAACACAGCAACTACACTCACTTCACTGACAGACAAGACCATTCTGGCAGAGGCTTGATATGCTCTAGCTAAGCCTTGGTAACTTCACACTTTCAGTAAGTTTTGAGCAATTTTTTGTGTTCAACTAAACAATCCTCAAGCATTGCTGAAGAAATCTTAAGGCTACTGCACCAAGTAAATAAATCATCACATTTCAGGGCAAAAAAGCAACCACTCAGAGCTTCAGAGTGCGATGACTTTATTCCTGCTATTAATCTTCATGTACCTGCGACTGGGACGTTCGGCTTTGGCCATTTCTGGGGCAAAAAATAAATTGATTAATGGGAAAACAGATGTTAACTGACATGATAAAGCACTTATTCCTGACAGGCAGAAACGACACAAACTCATTTACATCCAGCAGAAGCCAACTCCCCCTGCCATCCGCAGACAGGCAGCACAGTCCCGGCTCCTGCTCCACAGCTGTGTTTCCTCAAGGAAGAGGAGAAGGATCAAGAATGTGAACACACAGAATTCCTGTTGGTAGAGAGGCAACAAAAACAAGATTGTACAGTCTGTGAATTCAGACTGATAATCTAAGGTTTTGCCACCACTTCTCCTCTTGTCGCACCGCCAAAATTAAATGAACCTGGAGCCAGTTATAAATTGGCCTTTATAAAACCAGGATTTGCTTTCTTGGAATGCACAGAGCTCTACCATCCTGCAGTACATGAATTCTGCAGCCTTTGCACTCCAAGGGACATTAATTCAAATGAATACAGCAGCATACCACTACCACATATTACACTTTGTTTTTACAGATGTACATAGTTTTCAAATGGAAAGATAAAATAATGCAAACCTAGGCAGGAGAATCAGGCATGCAGGCAAAGTCGCCGCACAGGTATGAAATATAAAGCAGGACTGGCATGCTGACAGGACGTTGCTGTTCTCTGGGGAGAACTAACATTGTAAGAGGGTAGAGTGTGCAGCCTGAGAACATCTGACTGGCTGAACACAATTTCCTGTTTACATAAATTAATAGAAGATTAGTCTTTCCCAAGGTTTGAGTTCAGCAAGTGACGTGTAAACTCCACGTGACTCACAAATCCTTTGCATATGACCCAAGCACATAGGATTTTCCATCCTGGGTCAGAACTCAGATCCAGCATTTTCCTGTCATGGAGATTTCTGGGAAGGGGGATAGAAACCTGAAAAGACATTGCAATCTTTTTTTTCAATCCACCCTTATAAAGACATGTGGGACTGGTCTGCCTTGGTAACTTTGTTTTGCAGGAGCAAGCCTGGAAAAAACACAGACCAGATGGAAATATATAGCTATTATGAGCCACCCTGAGAAGCATGCAGTGTCTTCTCAGTCTGAGATCAACGTCCCTGCAACATCACACTTGGTATTTCTCCTGCAGGATGGTGAAAGGTCTTATCCACTCTGTTCCCAACGTAGCGTTTGGTATAAAAGTGGGAGGACTCCTCTACAGATGGCAATGGAAAAAAGATGGGAAGCAAATTCTTACCACGTTGGGAATTGTATCTAGTGTCTGTATTCCACTAGGAAAATATGCATATCCACCTCTGCTGAATTTTCAAGCCTCATGCATGCCACAAAAGAACAAGTAAGATCATAAAAGCCTCCTGGCTTCATCCGCCAGCAAGGCCAAGAGTTATTTACTACAGACAGGGACTCTTTGGTGACTGCCCCACTGCCAGAGTGGAAAGGGCAAGCTCCCAGAAAGGAGAGGCATCACACTCCCTATACACTAATTGGAAGACTCATCTGCTGCCTGTTTTAGCTGGCCTTGCAACCTCTTCACACACAGCCCAAACACTCCTCGCGGGAAAGCTGGCAAGAGCCCCACAGAATTACAAAATGATGAATTTTGTTTGGACAAGAAAGATTGCCAGAGTTAATTATGAACCATTATTTAGACATATTGGTGAGGAAGACATAACAATCCTCAATGCTCAGACTTATTATGAAGCCTGCCAGATTCATGCCTCTGGGTACAACGCTGCATGAAGACCAAGAAATTTCTTCAGAAATTGGCATTGATGAAATTTTATGAATAAGCAAAACATCCCATTAGCAAGGGGTCTGTGAACATCCATTAGTCAGAGCAGCAATAAAAGCATGGGATGGAGCAGCCTACATGATCACTTTTTGCCCCATCCCAATGACATGGATCGTGAGAAACAGATTTTCAGCCACAAAAAGACCCAAGAATGTTGATAGCTTGGGAATCGGGTGAAATTTTGCACTGTTAACTAGAGGGACCAGGGAAATGAATCCACACATTGCCAAGAAATTAAACCAAATTTAATTTCCCATCTTGGCTTTTTTGTGTCTTCTCAGCTTCTTGCAAATCAGTCATTATGCCAAGAAAAATATCTTAAAAATATCACAAAGAACACAAAACTCATACTGCTACAGCAAATGGTGAGTTAGAAAAAGAAAACATCTTCTCCAATGTCTGAAAAGCTTTGGTGACAACTAACAGAAGGTGAGAGAAGTAGTATAATAAGAAACTGAGATAGGTTAATACATGGAGAGCGACGGGATATTGGACAATGTAACACAGGAAACCTACTAAGAACTGCATTGACAACAAAGCTCCAAGCCACTCCTAACGGCAATAACAGGGTATGTTGACAGGACCATGGAGCAATATGTTGGTTTTTTTTTTCATAACACCTAAGGCCAAGCACCTGTGCTTGCTGGGCAAAGGACAGACACACAGTTCTCAAGTATTTCTTTCTAAACAGAGGATGCTAGAGAAAGATATGACAGCAGTATCCCTGAGCCTGCTGATTGCCTCCGAAGCCCTAAGAGTCACCGGTTGCAATAACATAAGAACAAATATTCTCCAAGACAAAAGTTCAATATCCTGTTTCCAAAGGTGTCCTATAACTGCTTCTTAAGAATCTATATAGGAGTAGGGCAAGCAAGTAGTGATGTTCTCCAGAATATACTTACTACTTCCAGCAAACTGCTCACTGGGGATTTCCTGAAGCAGCACTGGTGACTGGATATTTCCTAGCCCTCAATTAATTTTTCTTCTGTGAATCTTGACTTTTTGAACTCATGCAACACTTTAGCACCCACAGTATCATTCAGCAAGTGATTCTATGGCTCCACTGTGCTCTCTGTCAGCTTCCTTGTGCTCATCTGAAACTCCTTGCTGGAAATTTTCTTTGACATCCCTTAATTGCTATACAGGAAGAGACATGGGACAGTGACTACTTATTTACCTGCCCCTCACCACTCACGATTTTATAGACCTCCATATCTCTGTATCTCTTTCCACCTCTGCTCCCCTGGAATTGTTCTGCCCTTTACAGAATTCCTCAGCTGAAAGGAATTCCCCTCTCAAAGGAGACAGGTACCTGGTAGTCCCCATCCCACTCCACAGTCCAAGAACAAAGTTTCACCTAGTTCCCATAGTGCCATACAAACAGTCTGACCTTCCAAAGGTCAGCCTCGGATGAGGAAGAGTTGTGTGGAACTGCTACCCTTGATCACTACAACCCACTAGCTGTTCCTCTCTACATGCCAAGTTCTGTAATAATGCTGCATTTCATAGCTTGGGTTTATATTACTTGGTACTACACATCATATCTCCTGCAAACTCCCTGCAAAGATCCCACCTACTTGTTTAGTCTCAATCCATGGTTAAGCTCCAATCTGAATACAAGATTTGCAAGTTATAATTCAAGGTGACAGAACACTAGAGTTGATGAAAAGTGACAGACAGCAAAATTAGTGGTTTATCCTATACCTTCAGAGTCTCTTCTATCCCAGTGAAGTCATTTTTCTACCGCTATAAAGTTTAAACAACTCATGCTTAGAGGAAAGAACTCATTTCACAATTTTATCACTGTTATGATACCAGCAGGGGTTTCTTTTAAAGCCTACTCTGGCAGGAGCATAACTCCCTGTGATTCTCTCCCTGCATTTAAAACAAACCAGTTCTAGCTGTTGTGGTTGCAAAGAAATGTTTGAACTTTAATGCAATCTTAGAAGCTCAGACAAAGCAGCAGATATAAACCCAAACATGATGAGAAATTAAACAATAAATCTGAGGATTTTTAACCAAATCTTATTTTCTGAGCAATTGGATTTAGTGCACTAACCTCCCTTTACACTCTACAGACTGCTTCCTAAAGTTATGTTTATGGCTCATGCAGGCTAAGACTAAGCTTAAAACAGGCTCCTTGGGTATTCATTTGACCATGAAGCTCAGCTCAGACTTATTACCCTTTTTTGGGAGGAGGGAGGCTGCAGTAACAAGTTGTTTTGGGGTGTTGCAGCCTATCCATCAAGCTCTTGGCACCTCAGCAATGCTATTACTAATACTCAACCCAGTTATGTTAAATCTGATCTATACAAGCTGCAGTCATATCTTTGACTTGAGGGCAATAACACTTAAATTGAGGTCAGGAGGACTCCAGGTTGGATTTAGCAACTCAGAGCTTCCCTCTGCTGCTTTCCATGTACACATGAAGCATCTTTTTCATTCTGTGCATTGAGCCAAGTTACAAAATAAATTCACATGTACTCTGACTACATTCACATGTACTCTCACTACAACTCATGCTGTAGTGTGTATCCAACTTCCAACCCTTTGTGCCTGTTTATATGAAGTGATTGCATATTTTAAGGCTTTACCTAAGATGGGAACCTAGAAATGATAAGAGTAGCTCTAGGGAGTTGGAATTTCCTTACACTTTGTTTAGATTTGGTTCAGAACTTCTCCTCTGGAGCTTCTCTGGATGATTATTAGTAGCTTTTATACAATGTTGAAAACGTACAGATTATTTTACAAATAATACAAAGAGCATTCTCTGTCCTGAAAACTTAATCACAGACCAAGTTAAGTTTGAGTCAGAGTTCACAATCATCTCCTCAGTTTGAAAATATAAACAGCAACATCCACTCATTTGAGCAAAATGGCTTAAAAGTCCACCAAATATCTGTTTAGCTGAATCAAGCAGGTATTTATCTGAAAACTTCTTTAGAGCAGATGAAAAAACCATGGAGTTTGAAAACAAAAAGCTTCAAACATTCAGCATTATAAAACTGTTCTACAATTGTTCTCTGTAAGATCAGTGGCATATTTACCAGCTACGTTTCACAGCCAGCTCTGGGAAATGACTCTACCCATCTCCTTTAATTTGTTTTTGGCTTATGATTTGGCAAACTCTTAGCCTGTCGCTCACTTTCATGAGCACTAATACGCTTCCCCCAGCATCTCATTCAGGCCTCAGTGGTTCCCAGCCACGTCTGAACACATTTATAAAGGCTACTGAGAAATTCCCTCAGATGTTTCAAAGTAGCTCTCTGAGGAAACACTCCATCTGTGAGACAGCAATCTTTTTTTTGTTTAAAAAAAAAAAAATAGGAAAAAACCCCCACACATCATCTTGCTCCCATATAATTTACTTTGTCTCCCTTCTCTAGATAAACTGTGATGTAGCAGAAGACAAACCTACCCATTCTCACACTAGGTTTTTACATTCTATACTCTCCACTAAAAACAAAGTCTTGTTTTTATTATTTTCCTCACTTTAAATTCTGTGTTTGAACACACATCAGCGCTCTCTCACAGACCTGACAGCCTAGACTCAAGAAAGCCATGATGGAACCACAGCCTACAACCAGCTCTTTAAGCTGCACTGAAAATTTGCATCCCACCTGCAGCTCACCAGGAAAAGCCACAAAATGTTTTGTTTGTTTGGTTTTAATGCAGTCTTAACTATTGAACATCCGAAAAAAGCCCCACAACTTTACCTTTCCACATTTTGATGGAGACTGCTTTAGATTTTGTAATAGAACCTAACAAAACTCTTCAGGTATACATACTTACAGGTAGGATGTTGACATAAAAGCTGTCATGGAAGCTGACCATAACTTCTCTAGGAAAAAAAAAAATTGAATGAAATATCATTAAAGTGAGTGAGCTGATGGGTGGATGCTGCAGGCCAGAGGTAGCACAAAATACAATTTCCACAAATTATTCAAATTTGGTTCTTCATGAAGTCAAGTCATAGAGAGGACACCACCATCCTCCATCAGGTCCTGTCATTGCTGGAGAATCACGTTTCCAAACACACAGCAAACGTCCCGTGCCCAATCTCATACCATCACAGACTCTTGAGACATATAAAAGCCTGATGTCACACAACATGTGTTCAGGCACACACGTTTCATGTGGATATCCCCCAGCAGACGAGGAGAGCATTCAGCATTCTGCATCTGCCCTCTGCATACACCCCCAGAGCTTAGAGTTCACATGAAGGCATTTCATGTCAAGGGGAAACTTACACTTGGACAAAGAAGTCTGCTCTCCAGTTTTACCACTTTAAAGCCTGTTTGGTCCTTCTGACTGAGAACATCATGTTCATTGAGTTGCTTGATTGGAAAGGAATATCCTTTCCTGAAGACCTTCTGTTGTGCCTTTCTGAAGGTACAAGAGTAGTCTCCAACCCGTCTTCCACAAATGTCAGTGCTGGCACTTGTACGAGTTACTGCTTTGGTTTAAGTGTCATCATATCATCACCTAGAAGCTCTTAGCATCTGCATGAGCTGCAGCCAAAGTAATCCAGACATCTGTCCAGAGTGGCCAAATATGGCTTATGATCCCTGACAGTTTCTATTTATCTACATGAAAGTAAGTAAAAAAGAAGAAAAAAAACCCCAAAACCTCCATACATGCACATGCCTTAAGAACCAGTCAAAAACCCAAGACAGGCAGTACCCCATTTATCTAGAGAATGTGACAAATCCTGACATGTAAAGCTGGACTTTCTAATCTAGGCAATTTGCAGAACTACAAGAATTCATTCCAATGCTAGACAGCAAGCACACTCCAGCAGAAAATCAATTCCAAAGAGCAAAGGAACGTGGAAAGCACAGAATACTTATTTTAGTGTTTGGTGAAGGTTGAGGTCGTTATTAATATATGTTTTACCATTATTATCAATGTGTTTTCCAATGCATGCATCTAACAAGTTTCCAGGGAAACAGGGTCAGATGACACAGAAATAACTTCCCTGTTCATACGTTTGCTGGTTTTAATACCTTTGCGAATCTCTTCCAAACAGGTCACAGATCCCAATTATGAGGGATTGCAAAGAGAAAAAGACTTTTCCAGTGAGTTCACAAACCCACACAATTCTAGAGCCAGAGGCTAGCTCCTAATTACCCTACAGTTTTAGTCTATCTACTCTAAATGGTTTTTATACTGGCAATACTTACTAGTGCTTTTTTTTTTTTTTAATAAATAAATAAATGCTTGCTATGTCTCATTTATGGGATAGATCCAAGTACAAAGCCATTCCATTCTCCTACTATTAAGGCAGGTTTTGCTTTCAGCTATTTCTGAGCAGTGCAAATTGTACAAGGATATTCTTAGAGTTAAAACAGGACAGATCAGAATCACAGATCCCCAAACCTTGAAGGTGACCAAAATCCCAAGTCAGACTGGATGCTCACCTTGAGCTCACAATGTCAACCCAAATACTTATATACAAAAGCAGATCATTTTCTCTACCTCATTAAATATTTAAACTGTATTGTGCTGGGATGTTTTATGTATTGCCCATCCATAGCAAACAAATGAGAACTTGGGTAAAAATCCTACCATACCCCAAAAATTTGCTGGCAGGCTGACAAGTCCATAGATGGGCTCTTACAAAAGCAAAGCTCTGGGGTGCTGGACAGATGACTATGTCCAGGAGAAGCTCCTGCTGCAAGGCCCTTGCCTGCAGGGCTGAGCATGGAGCAGCAGTGAGCTGGGTTCAGAGCCCATGGTGGGGGCACACCCTGGAGACCACGCTGAAGGAACTCTCCTGCAAACCCCTACTGATTGCTCCAATTACTCCAATGTTTTGAGGAGATGAGTACGAGCCAGAATGCTTGCTCCTCTTGTTCCCACTGGGACCAGGATGTGGTACAGAAGGAATGTAATAGACTCCCAGACCTAAAAATCAATTTCTTATTATTGAAGTATTCGAAATCTATTGTCTTTTTAATTGCAAGCAATTGTACGTTTACCCTCCTGGCTTTAGCTGAAGCCTCACAGGATTAAGTTTCAGTTCCCATCTTTAAACTTACATTCATATTCATACAGTGGGCTTTGAAGAATTTAAATAAAGAAGCAAACACAATATGTAAACAATAACATGAAAATACAACAGAAGAAATATGCTCAGGGTCAGGAAACCAAAAGGGAATGTGAATAATTTAAAAAAATCCTGTAATTGGGGAGCAGGTCTGAGTCAGAACGCTTCAAGCTGGCTTTACTACAACACATCTCCAGGAGGATTTAAACACAGAGAATGAGAGCAGAGGCCTTGGTGCCCAGGCCAGGAGCTGTCTGGTTCAAAGGTTACAGCAGATATCATAAAGCCACAGAAGCATTTGTATTTTGACATGCAGGAACTCTCTTACACCAGATTGGAATCATAGAATCCTTTGGGT
>NW_008586128.1:0-10945 GCF_000691845.1 Merops nubicus | reverse complement strand
CACCGCCACCCGCACGCCGCGTCATCCAAACGCCTGGCCCCACGCAAAACCTACACCAAGCCAACCTAACGGGTGCGGGACAACGGCTTTCCTTCGGGGTTCCTTCCTCGCGGGTTCCTCGGCCGACAGCAGCTGCTGGCCACCGCGGGCAGGTCTGCTCCATTTCGAGCGCACCGGTGACAGCACCCCCCTGTGACACCTGCGCGGGTGTCAGGCCCCCGCCCGCCCTCCAGCACCCCCCTCACCTGCTCAGAGGCCACAGCGTGCCGTGCCTCTGCCTTCAGGATTACTCTCGAGTACCTGGGGAGCTCCTGGGCACGGGGATCCAAAGCCTGTCAGCAGGGATGCGCTGGGTCCCAGCCCTGGTGTCCCATCCCACGAGCAGCTTTGGCATGTAGCTGAGCAGCCTCATGCAGCAAAACTGTGCCAGCTCCTGCTGGCTTCTCACCCATTGCCAGTGGGCAGGGGGACACGGGGGTGCCTCCAGGCAGGCCATGGTGCCCACTCCACTCTGCTCCAAGCCTGGCTTTGCCTCCTGGTACCTTGGGGCAGGAACAGCCCTTTTGTTGGGCCTTTGCACAGTGCTTAGCAACACGCAGGCCCTGCTACGAGCGGTGCTTCCAGGGACTTCTGCAACACAGGTAATAATGTTTATTAAAACAGACCTGGGAAATGAAGGCAGAAGTAACCTATGAACACTTCTGACAATTAGGATGAAGCATGAAAGGTAGAGCGCTTCTCTACTGCTAACTTGCTCTCCTTGGGGTATAGTGTTGGTGTATGTGTGAATGTATACATATAAAATGTGGTTTATACACTAGCAGAGTATTTCCCTAATGCACATATTCTAGAAAACAAAAATAACAAAGGTTCCCAGAGCAAAACTAATGGTATTTGCCTTCATTTCTAAATCATCTTTTTTTAAACTCACAAATATATAACAACTTTCTGAGATGCAAGAAAAGAAGTGGGGGAAAGGATGGTACAAGTCAGCTGTGATAGTTGGAAGACTCAGAAGTATCTAAAATAATTTATAATTTCTATGTCCTAAATCTCTGGCATCTATTTTTTTTTGCAATTTTCTTTGCTGGCAGCAGCTGTCTTCAAATTACCATGGTTTTAGAGATATCCATCTCCTGGTATTGTGTCACCATGACCTTCTTTCTCCTCCTTACCCCATCCCTCTGTGGAGCTTGCTAAATCTCTTCAAAAATTCTGAATTCTGCCTGAGTTACCAGTTCTGTCCAATTACTCTCCCTCTATCGCTCTCTTGCTCGGAGAGGACATAAAAACAAGTCCTGGCACAGAAAACATCAGCTTATCACTTCAGTATCTTTCTGCTTATGTTTTTGCATCCACATGGTGATGGCATTAAGGTGGATAGGCATTATGGGACAAAGCAAATTCAAAGAGGAAAGATTTCTTATTTAAATAGCATGGTTGTTGAGATCTGGGGTTCATAGACATACAGGGTCTTATATGGAGCATCATAGCAGGGCAGATTTCTAGGCAGGGATGAAAGAGAGACTATCATCTGTGCCTTGGATATAGGACACAAAGAAAACTTGAACAGAAGAATCGGGGAGATGCAGATACGTATTTTCAATGTATGCAGAGCAGATCTGAACCTGGAACTGGGGGCTTAATGACTGAGCAGGTTAAATGTTGCCTGGTATTAAGAGTTCCATTTGGTTCTGTTTTTCTTTTGGTACAAATGATACAAATACCTCAAGGGGCTAGGGGTATAAATACTGAAAAAAAAATGAGTGAAGATTTTGGATGTCCCACTGAGTCTGCATTTGCAATGGACTGATGTAATTTCTTTTTTGGATTGCTCTCCAAGGCTCTATGGGGACATCACCCTCCTGCTGCCACATTGTGCTAGGGCAACTTGGTTCTCTGGGGCAGTAACTCCTTTTCAAGACTGCATCTCTGTAATTCACACTAGAATGCACTCCTTACTTTGCTGTGTTTATATTACTTCTCTCTCCTACCTGTTTTGCTTCTGCATAGGAAACCCCCACCAGAGGGACAGGCTCATACACTGGCATGTTTCTGGTCTGGTTCTATGTGGAGCAGCACAGGTTCTAAGATAAGATGCTTGAGTGATCAAAGCAAAATTCTAAAGTACCGGGTAAAACAAAGAACAGAAATTTTCAAGTTTTTCATGTCAGTGTTGTAACAGTGACCACTTTTAGCTGGTAAATGTCATCCATCTCTGGACCAAAATACAATCCAGGTAGCTCATGAAGCTATCATTTCATTCAGCAAAAACATTAATATGCTTTAAAAGTGTCTTGAGACTTTGTCATTTATGATCTTCATACATTCATGAAAGTGACTCCTCCCTGATATGGCAATAATTTAGTATGGCTGCTTTACAAAGTATTTTACTATTCACTGTTGGTAGGAGGGGAAAAAACACAGAACAGTAAGTACTTTTTGATTGTATTTTTTATGTTAAATCCCTTTTTTTCCCTCTCCCCCAAGTCCGAAAACTTTCAGTGCACAAGAAGCACTGCATGTCTACACAGGCTGTACCAGGCAAACCTGAGCTTCCCCTCTGTTCTGAGTTGACCAGCTGTGAACTAGAAGACTTTTGGCAGCTTACTAGTCCAGGACTGCACTGTGCTACTGAAATTGTGTGCCTTCTCATTAGCAAATCTGGAATGTGAGCAAAACAAGCTCAGATATGTCTGTTCAGCCCAACACACAGATCTGCAGCCACTGAGTGGAATACAGACTGGAATTAGTGGGCATTTAGACTATCAAAGTCCAAAGTCAAAATCCTGGAAACCCCCTCAGCTGTCACCTAGTTTGAGGAGGAGGCTCTGTTCTGTACAACAGTGTTATTTTACTTCAACCATGTATGCTTATGACTCAGTCTGATTACCCAAACCACGGAAGGTTTGATTCAGCAGGTGGTTTAGAACATGGCTAACAGGTAGCAACATGACCACCAGTGGCCCTTGTTCCATATTTCCTACTTCCCAACAGACTGCTCAGATGATCCAGGTGGACAAATTCCACCCTCCCTATTAATAATAAAAGTATCTGAGATTCTTTAACATGATAGCTGCTGTACTGCTTTGGTTTGTCATCATGAGACACGAGTGTTCCACCATCTGTTTCAGGAACTATGATGTATTTTTAATAGTCAATTGACAGACAAATCCAGGAGCAGATTACAAATGGTATCAGGATTAAATTCCTGGTTCTACAAGAACAAAGCTTTTAAACTGGTTTTAAACATGGCATTTCAAAATGTGATTTTTGCTGTGGTTGCGCAGAACACAGCACAGTGAGGCTAAGATCACTGCAGTTCTTTGCATGACCTTAGGAAAACAAATAACACCAGTAGAGTATGATTTTTGCTGGTTTACACTCCTTGACAAGCATTAATTCTATAAAAGTAATTTGATTTAAATGAAATTAGTAAATTCTAGTCTAGTCACAGGTAAATTCTAAAATGACAGCTACTCTGAAAAATGAAGACCCTGCTTAGTTCAGTTTCAGGTCCCCTCTGGACCTAGAGTATGGAAACTGGGACTCATGCTGGGCTAAATACCTACTAAAACTAGGAAACTCTTTGTAAAACACCTTTTATTGACCATGTTTTGCAAACACCTTAGTTCACAAGTACTGTGCAGAAGCTTCTTCCTTTGTAACAGAAAACATCTTTCTTGTCACAAATTACAAAGACTGTTGATTAATGCAAAGTGCCTGTCTGCACAGATCTGTAACTGTTTTTCCTGAAACATAAGCAAAACAAGTATTTTTGTATAAAAATTCACAGAAGCATTAGAAAATTATTTTTCAGCTCCATCTCTCTTACTGTTGGCTTCAATAGAAAGTGAAGACACTTGGATATTCTTTGATAGCATGGTCAGTAGTCTTCATGTTGCATCTACTGTTTGGTCTCTGTTTCCATCTGAGTTTCTTGAGATTCTTCGGCTTCTGAAAGTTTTTCATCATCTAAAATTCAATGTTACTACTATTAGTCAAATATGCTTGGTTATATTTACAGACTATATTGCAGAGCTATGTCTAACTTAAATTATTTTACATTGATTGCTTAAAATATGTAGTTGACTACTCTGCTAGTAATGGTTTATCTCAAACTGAAGCTGTGCCTTCCACTAAACTGCTACTTCTTTCATGATGTTCTAGAAGCTGAAAGGCAATCTATACATTCATGTGAAAATGTATTTTAGAGACTAATACTTAAACAATTGCTAGTAACACATAACAACAATAACCTTCTGCTGAAGTGTAGCTAGGATTAACAGTTCATTCTGCTTAAGAAGATCTAGCCAGCCTCAGAGAATGAACGTCTGCTCTGACAGCCATCTCTGCATGTCAATCAGGTCACGCTGAAAGGCTACACCAATTATTCATCTTGGAAAGACATGGCAGAAATCCAGCAAATATTTAAAACAATATTCTCTATATTGGACCATGAAAAGCAAGCGCTGATTTCAAAAATATTGAAGTATTTGTATGAGAAAAGATGAGTGTGACTAAATGCTGAATTTAGCTTTTGTGTATGACAGCTTTAGTCCTGGCTCTCTTGCTAAGGGGCTCGCTGTCTGAGGAGGTAAGTCACTCAGCCTTCCTGTATTCCAGTCTGGCTTCAGTAAAGTCCACATGGTGTCATGATGGCAGTGACAGGCTCAAAACTACTGAAACAGGAATTGTAAGTTTCCAGTAAGTTTGGAAGCTGTGCACAATAATACTTTTTCTGTTTGAAAGAAAAAAACCTCAAATCGCTGTCCTCCATCCCCTCATTTTAAAGGGGTCTGTTGCCTACAGATTAATCAAAGTTAGTCAGGAAGTGACACAGTGGTTAGCTGGTAGAAGAAAAAATTTTGAGCAGTCTCAGGCTCTGGACAACTATTGGGGGAAAAAAAAAAAAATCCCTCTGCAAGAGGTCACCAGCCTCAGTTGCACATAGGAAGCCCAGTGCTGGAAGCTGTGACTCCTTCTGGTCCACTGAAAACCAACCTAGTCACATGTATTACCTAAGAACAACACTTACTTTCCAGGGTTTGCTGAAGTTCATGGATGGTGCTCAGGAGAACATGAAACTGCTTTCTTCTCAGCTCCAACTGGAATGATAAAATATGTATTCTAGGAAACAGAGCACATACAGCCAAACAGCCCACAGCAGATTCTCCATTATGTTCCTAATTAATAACATAACGATGAAAACCGACCTTATCTTCAACATTTTCTTTAATGTGAGAAAGATGTTGCAGTTCTTTTCCCAAAGCTTCCAGCTGCCTGGAAAGAAATTGTCTGAGTATTTTTGCAAGAATTTTACAGAACCTTTTAAAATAGACTTGAATGAAGTAGAGTAAAAAGGACCATTAAATAAACATATAGGTAAACAAAGCATAACAAATGAAATCAGAGATAGAAATTAAATTATTATGTCAAAAAACTTGTAATTCCAGGACTTTTACAGGAAGTGAGGCCTCTGAGCTTGAATACAGCTGTACACTGGGAATCTGGGCTGTAACAATTCAGTCCTGCCACAAACATGTTATTTACTTGACCATATAATGGAAGCTAGAGAAGTGGGTCACATTAAACCCTCATGGTATTTTCACAGGCATCTTTCTGTTGACAGGAGTAGATTAAATAAAAACACAGCATCAGCAAGGAAAAGGTATATTTGATGAACTTACACACCCAACATACAAACACAATTCCCAGACACAACAACTGACCAAACACACTGAAATACCTTATCTCTGACAATGGCCTGCCCAGAGTGAGTACTGGATAACTTTAAACTTTACAGCTGGCAGATGTAGAATAATGCATGTTTTTGATGAAAATACATCATGTAGTTTATGCCTCAGCACACAGAATTAACACTGAACCATATAAATACTTGTTTCTTTCTCAAATGCCAGTTTTAAGTGATTGCCTCTGGCATTAAGAAATAAAACATGCAGCACCATTAATCATTATTGTTCACATGCTTTTGGAAAACACTATCTTTCAGGACCTCTTTGGGATCCTTCTGCAAGCATCTGACTGTTTTCTGTTCTCACTTGGAACTGCCACAGACCACCACAATCCTTTTTGAGGTAAGGCAAAGAATGAGGGGTACCATAATGTACATTAGCTTTCAAATGAGGATGGAGCATCAACACTCACCTCAAACCTCCAGTTTGGCCCTTCTACTTTTCCTCTAATGCCCACTATAATTTATGCTCTGTGCAAGGAGAACAATCTGTTTCTTTAAAGGTAAAGTTGACTGTGGCTGACCATCCCTGATTAATCAGCAGGCAGAGTTATACAGGGGTCAGAGAGGGTATAAAACCTTTTTTTTTTTTTCCTGGAACAGAGAGAGCTGCTGAACTAGTCTGGGCAGACAACCACAAAAAAGCCTCCAGTCCCAAGTAGTTCACAATGGCTGGGGAAAAGGTCTGGCTTACTGCTGCTACCTGAGGTGGTTGTCTTTTTTTGAGCCAGTATGCTTGGTGCCTTGAAGGGAATGCCTGAAAGAGGGATGTGTTTGTGTGACACTGTCCCTTCCTTTAATGGAAATGGGCAGTTTTATAGGAGCTTATAGGCTCGTACAGTGATTTCACTACTATCTGGTTTTGAGTTTCTGAAATATTTCTGCTTGGACAAATCTTGCTGTTCACACTGTGCTGTCAGGTATAAGCAGACTGTGAGAAGATGGGCAGTTTTTTTTCCTAGGAAAAATCCAAGCCACATCTGGAATTTTACTTCCTTTACTTTCTGCTCCAGAGAATCTTTGCCTAGCTTTCTCATTTTTGTATCTGCTTTTTAAGATTCAGTGTTATTTCTCAGTCATTTTAACAGCTCTTCTGACAGTGCACCTAATTATGCTGTGGGCACTGCCATTTAGTAGCTCAGCTCCTCTCACTTCCTGAATTGGCTCCTGCGTGTTACTGGTGACTAAGCTGATAACAGCTTCTCCTCTTTTGTGCTGTATGACTAGTTGTTCCAAGAAACAGTCCCTTAAAAGCACACAGAAAGTATTTTTCTGAACTTTGTACTATTGTGCCATATGACCTGCAAAAGCTATAAATGTAACTCTTGCAGTAAACCAGGACATTTCTCCTCACCAGAAGTTTTCTCAAGTGTTTTTAGTGATTACAAATTCCATGGAAAGTGACATTGTTAGTGAGGCTTCCTCCATTCTGATTTAAGAGTGGTCCTTCTTGGCACATAATATGATTTTCTGTATACTTTCCTCAAACTGGAGAAAAAGGAAGCCTTGTCATTAAACCACTGCATGAAAACTTCATCTAGTTCTTATATTTTAAGTCCATTCACTTGGATAGGTTTGTTAAAGCTTCAATACCTATGAAGCAAGATCCCTTTAAAAATGTTCCATTCTGTTACCTTGTTCTATTTCCCAGTATGTAAAATGGGGGATCACACTCTGCTATAGTTCAAGTTTGTGTCTGAAGGATTAAGGACTAAGGAGCAAACACTGTAGTCACTCTTTCAGTGGATGAACACATTGGTATTTCTAACTGTAATTAATTTATTTTATAATCTCTTCAGGAGAGTGTAAGAAAAGACAAAATGCCAAATTTACTAGCTATAACTTGCCATCATTTGTAGCTTTGTTTAAGAAACTTATGCTTGGATGTGTTAAGCAAAATTAGAACAACCCTTCCAAACTTAAACAACCTGACATCCTCTAAGAAAAAAAGTATTACCACTTAGCAGAAGCTGCATTCAAATGAGAACAGTAACCCCATGCTGCATCTCTGATCAGGTTAAGAACAAACTCACAGAAGCAATAAGTCCTGGACTGTTTCTTTGGCTTGATAAAGTTAAAAAGACAATCTCCCCACAACTGCCCCAAATGACCTAAAAGCACAGATAGTGATCCAAAACCCACAATGACACAAGCAACACTGTAAGTTACATGCCAGATGAGCTGGACAACAGGCAGGTCCAACCTGCGTGCCAGGGCAGGTTATACCATGGCACACAACACAGTAATTTATAACTGGGCATGCAGGAACAACTACAAGGAACACATCTAAAAAAACCCCAAACCAAACAAACTAAGAGCTTTCTCCTGTTTTGTCTCACTCCACTTTACTTCCTCCCTGCTCATCTCTCTTTTCTGAGTAACTCATAGCCCTGGTAAACTGACATTAGACATGTTTAAATCTGAGTTTACTCATTCACCTTAATAATGGAAAAATTTCAAATATAAAATGATCAGCAATGCTTCTGAGCTTATACAGATGCAGATTAATTAAAGCAAGCTGATAAGAGCATAATTTTAAAACGAAACCCAAGTTTTTCTCATGTCAAAAGCAATTATATGCAAGTGAGAAAAGGTCAAACTGAAACCAAGGAAATGTCAAAGCTGGTGACTTCTAGCTTACTGGTTTATGAATTTATGTGGTCTCAGACTTACTTCAGTGTTTCATGTCTGTCTGGATGGTGTTGTATGACTTTGGCCAGAGCGTCATATTCTGAAAGAAATTTAAATAGTGTAAATAATTCTGATGGTACAGATTCAAGAACCAAAAATCAGGTGTCACAGAATGGTACAGATGCTTTCTCCTTCTTGAAAAACCCTTTTTTTTTCAAATTTGTACATAGCACATATATAAAAATACCTGCAAATATACATAGATAAAAATGTATATCATTTATACTGTAACATTTCAAAGTAAAGTACATCAAAAGATATTTTAAATAAACTACAGATATGATTGTAGGCCATTATCTCAAATAATGTAAATAACATAAAGGATGAGGCCAAAAAACACGACCTCTGGATAGGTTGTTTTGAGTTTTTTTTTAAACTGTATTGCACATTAAGAACAATATTATGATTATATTGGCAACCAAGCCATTTCCTGACAGTAAGATTGTACATATGCTAATCTTTTGATAAGACACTATTGCAGGGAAAGCCTTTAAGGTTCAGCTGAAGTTATCAGCATGTACTTTTAAGGGTAGGCAAAACATACACCTCTCAGAACAGGTATTAAGGATACAGAGCTGCTGGGTGTGTCACTGGCACCACTGTCTCTGTGTACACCAAGACATTACCTGCTCTTGGCAGCTGAAGAAATGCACTCCCATGACCCTCAGTGCTGGGTCTAAGTCTATGCAACTCTTGTCTCACTGTAGTAATGTGCTTTAGTCAGTCCTTAAGTCCCCTGAATTGTAACAAGATGCTTTTGGGATTTTTCTTTGGCTTGAAAACATCTCTCTGAACTGCTGTTTTAGGTTTCCCTGAGTTTGCATGTCACTGAGGTCTACAGATTCAATCCTGCCTGCCTCACCCACCAAAAACTTTCAGCAGGGGGTGTGGAACACATCAGACTAAATACAGTATTCCTGATGTCAGTATATTCCCTTGCACTTCCGAAAATTTGGCACCTGTTTTCCAATTCAATGTATTTGAAAAGATAACAAAATAGTGAACCTGACTGGTGTAAATACAGACATTGCTCCTTACCCTGGCGATTTTTTCGAATCCTTTTTGCTTGCAGGATTTGTTTTTTGCATTCAGAAATCTTCTCATGTGCAGCAGCTATACTATTTTCTTAAAATGAAAAAAAAAAGTATATATGAGTTATATTGAAATGAAACAACACATGTAAACAAACCATTCTACTAAACTATAGAAAGATGAAGAGCTGTTTGTGATCTGGTGGCCTGCTGGCTCCCTCAGCTTCAAAACTACATATGCTTTAATAGGTTAAAAAAAGCTTTTTTTTGGTATGTATTTTATATACTGATGCCTACAGCATATGTATGAGTGCTATCTATTAAGAAAAATTAAAAAAAAACCAACAAAGCACTAATCATGTGATATATTATGTCCATCACAACTGGCTTGAGCTTGTTCATGAAAAAGAAATCGTCAAACTGAAACGAGTAATATTTTATCATCTTTACCTATATCCTTGTAGATTTTTTCATAATTTTCCATTTCTCTCAGGTTCATATCATACACCAGAAGAGTTTTTCCCATTGAAAATTCACACTGTGATAAAGTACTCAGCATTCGTTGGTACTGGCTGTAACTGAAAACACACAAGATATTTATTCCTAAGCACCATAAAAATACCCTCTGCCTTTACAAAGCAAGAAAACAAAGCCTTGTGTAATACAAGGAACCATTAAATAACAATTATTAAAGAGTCCTGACAGATGTAAAGCGAGTACTAAAGCAATGAGCAGATTGATCCAGGGTTTATAAACTTCCCAGCCAGGGCTGGCTCTGACTGCTGAGATGAGAATTTCAATGCTGCAGTGCTGCTCTGGACACACAGTCCTTATCTTGTCTTCTCTGGGAGCTGACATCCAGTGCTAGTAAGCATCCCACGGCAGAACACCACGCTGCTGCTCATCCCTTACTACTTCACTCTGTGGGTTTGGTTTTTTTTTTTCAGGAATATCTGCAGCACAACCCTTCCAGAAGAGAACAACTGCAGAATTGCCAGATTAATATTCGAGTCGTGACCCTATTCTAATAGCGGGACTCCAGGACGGATCCCGCAGCAGCACGACAATCCCGAGGGCACCGTGACAGAGCTTGCAGCCTTCGGCCACGTCTGACCCGCCTCCGGCCCTCACCTCCCACCGCACAGCCGCCCTGAAAGGCAGCTGCACACGTTTTAACGCGGATCTTTTCAAAACGGATCAAGCCCAGTTTTCCAATGAGACGCCAGTTAACCGGTTCCAACCCTCTCCCCCCCCCCCAAAAAAAAAAATACAACCAACCAACCCCAAAACCAACAACGAAAACAAATACCCTTCCTCTTGAGATCCGGAATTACACCACTTAATGAAACTCTTCACCAACAAATTGATCCGCCTGTCGTCACCAGCTCCATCGCCATCGATCAGAAGTCGCTTGCGGATAACTTCATCTGAGGAAAAACTCCCGTTTAATGGCAGCCGCGGCGCGGAG
>NW_008586127.1:46414-46662 GCF_000691845.1 Merops nubicus | reverse complement strand
ATATAATAATATTCTACTATATTAAGATAATAAAGTTTAATTCAATTTTTCTTAATTCTGCAAAATCAAAGTCTGACCTCTGTAAACTGTCCCCCAAAATAGGTGATTCTTGTTACTGGTCAATTTTCTTTTAAAAGTAGCATATTCCAAGTCCAGCATTCAGAGCAACTCTTCTCGAGTTGTGATTTGGTGGAAGTGCTGGCTGCCAACATCCCACTGGCTCCAAGGGAGGCTAAGGACACCAGCCG
>NW_008586127.1:35149-46364 GCF_000691845.1 Merops nubicus | reverse complement strand
GAATGTGAAGGAATTACTGTGAATTATACACATAGTAGTTTTCTCCTTTTTCTAGCCTTGTAAAGATTATGTGGACAAAATCATTATGAATCATTTGAATATATGCACAGAGCAGGGAATGGTGAATACCTCTCACATTATATTAGGTAGTTTTAATAAACAAATTTTATCAAAAGCAGGTCTGAAACAACTTTAATTTCCTTTAAATTTCAGACGGAAGGGCAGTTTCAACGGAAATCAGTCCAGAGTTCCTGATACACTGAAGTCTTAGAAAAGGCTGAAAGATGTACTTTTTGATGTTCAAGGTTCTCAATAAAGGACATGTGTGGGTATCATAATGGTACCTCTTTAAAAGCAAAGCAATTGAGCACTTTCTTTTTAGTCTGCATTTTGTTTACTGAACATGAAATCTGTGTGCTATTTCCTCTTCATGACCTCTATAGAGAATGAAAGATGTAATGGAATGTAACAAGAGGTTATCCAAACAATAAATTACCCTGTTTCACCACTGAATAACAACTCAGACTTTTTTTTTTTTTTTCCCCATTGTCCTCTTAATACACTCCCTTGGACAAAAAATTACAAAATATAATAAACATCAGCTCTCAGAACAGACACTTAGCAGTAGTTCAGGAGCACTTAATTTTGAAACCCCTTTATGAAAAGTCCTCATACTGATTTGCATCCATCTGAAGTTGTTGTCTTTCATAAGCACTGCGATTAGTTAGAATGTAGTACTCCAGGAAGAAGAGTCCCCAAGGAAGGTAGTTACAAAGATTCATCCAAAGGCCAGTTAGACCTCTAGAATGTTGCTAATTTTAGTCAGAATTTGCAAAAAGCATTCCATTGATGCTGAGCTTTAGGTTAAGGAAAAAAAAAAAAAAAAAAGAATCCTATCTTTTTCTTATTTTATATGTCTGGGAGCCAATCTTTGTGAGTTTATCAACACTGCTCTCAAATTTAAGAGACGTTTGTGGAACATATTAACCCTTAAAGCTGATTGCACTTCTTTCGTTTTCTCTTAACATACATATGCAGCAAAATTCATCATTGCATGTGTGATGGACACACTGAACTGACTGTTTCCAAAGATATGGGTGACATCATCCAGTCATTTTATAACTGTACCCCAAATTCATGGATACAATCTACAGTCGATTCTACTCAGGGTTGTTTGCTCTAGATCCTTACTATTTTGCCATTATATAGAATCTGATTAGAAATTTCATAGTTTAAACACGTGCTAGTACTAACCAAAAAAAATTATACTTGATCAAATAGTTAAATTAATAAGAAATTTTTAATGAAAATTTGTGAGTTTTGCTAAAATTTTTCTGGTGAAATTTTTCAGTCTCTAGAGTATTTTCTGTGGAAAATTAGCATTTTGAGATTGAGCGTAAACAAACAAACAAAAAAAAAACAACCAAAAAAACCCAACAAACTACCCCAAGGTAACTGATTGCCAATGAGAGATGATGTCCATCAGTGTTGTCAGCAATTCAAATTCAGATTCTGCTTTGACTAAGTGAAAGTTAAAGGTCTTGTTCTGTCAGCAAGCGAGAGCCATGTCTGCTGTGATTAGAAGTAGACCATTTCTTTCTCATTGGAATTCAATAAAATACAATTATTTGGTAAAACCATAATGTTTCATTGGGTTGTCAAGGTTTTTATTATGTATATTTTTTATTATGGGCTTGCATGTCTGGCTTTCCTCTCCACTCTGAATCCTTATATAGAGACAGAAAAATAATTAAAAAAAAAAAAGAGCTAAATTGAAAAAGCCCTAAGAATCTTTTGCAAACCAAACCACTGGATAATGAACAGCAGAGGACAACCAGAGACTTGTTAGTCATACTATTTCCAGACATAAAGTGAAGTGGAATTTTGGAAAGAAAAAAAAAAAAACAATGCTGGTTGTTTTGACAGAAAAAATTCAGCCAGAAGTCCACTTTGAAAAGCACTTTTACAGGATTTCTGGAACTGTTGTATTGGCTAATAATTTAATACCTGTCAAAGTGTTTATCATCTTCAGACTCCTGTGGATAAATTAAAAGAAAGGAGTAAGAGAGAAGATAAAATTATAACTAAAAGAGAAAAAATATTTTCAGAGCCAAAAGTTTTTTGGCTCAAATATCATTTTTCGGCTCAAATTTTTTATTTTTTATTTTTTTTTTGGCTCAAGTTTGATCTAATTTAGTCCTGCCATAGTGAAATTAAAAAAAAAAAAAAAAAAAGTATGAAATTATATTCATTCTGTCCATGCTGAATAAGGCTGAATAGCTAGCTCCTAAAGCTCTGGGTTTAGCAGTAGCTAGGAGGGGTAAGATCCCTCCAACATTGTCTTTCTTTTCTAATACATATGATTATTCATACCTTTCTTTTAATTTTACTACAGTCTCTCTTGTCAGGCTATATAGCTCATCATTTAAGCATTAAAAGGAGCTTTTTTTTTTTCCATAAAGAAAACTGTTTATTTGATATGTGCCATTTCATTAAAATAAATGGTTATTCAAATGGAAAAATGTTTCCAGCACCATGTTTAAAACAAAAACTCTTCTTATAGTTACTCAAGTGACTGTCTCTTCAGATCTAATTCAGGAAAGATGCTTTGAACATTCCCTTTGACTTGTTTTCCACCACCTGGAAAGCAACATGGCTTTCAGACAAGTCTTGAAGGAAGTGGTTGACTGAACTTGGGACCTGACACTGACCACAGTATAAGTAATACAGAATGTCAGCTAACAGAAATAGGGCGGCATTAATCTAGCTCAAATTAAAACTACTAGAATAGGAAGTCTACCTGAAGGAATTACATCCCACATAGCAGTTTGGAAAGAAAATTTATGCAAGTGGCATGAATAGTAAGAACTGTGACTTTTGTGTTTAGTATTTTTACTGTCTTCTGGATTATATGGGTAGGTCTGAGAATTTGACGTTGCAGCTTGAACCATAACTTCATCACTATTAATTCGTGTTCTGCATCTGCCCTTAGATCCAGTTTTACTTCTAGAAAACTAGATGTTTTTGCAAAATAAAAAATGCTTGAATCTAAGGAAAAAAGTTTTTTTCAAAATCAGATTAAAATGTATCTGAAAAATAGAAAACTTGTGAGTTGCTTTTCCAGAATATTTTTGAAAGAAGCATTTTTCAACAGTTTTTGAGAATATTTTGCAACATAATTTCTGCCTAAGAGTTATTCATATTAACTGAATGTAGGATCACTAGAAGCATCCACTTACCTGTATCTCATACTCTTCAAAAGCTCTTTGAAGATAAACTCGGTCTACAGTCTTCATATTTCCCAGTATGATTTATGTTATTCTCAGAAATGAAACAAACCAATACAAACAACAAAAGTCCAAGCACATAATGATGGGTATACTCCTTGTACATCTGCAGATAGGACTGAGTTGAGTTCTACAATATAGTTTAGAACACAAGGGTGGCTAGCAGTTTTTTTTGTTTTCAAGATTTTTAAATGAAGTTGCTAATGCTGATTATTCTCTGGGAATGCAAAATTAAGCAGTAAGAGAATTTTAGATAGGAAAGAAAATCATGAGAATGCTTACCAAATATTTACCCTATTCCAATGTACTGTTCACACAAGTATGCAAAAGATGTTAATTTAAAATACAGTTTGCAGCTTGAGACGAATTTAATTAGAAATATATCATTTTCAGAAAAGTGTTCTGGGATCCAAGTTTTTTTTATTCATTTTAATTCACTATGAATCAATTGAAAGTTTAATCACAAATAATTTTTCTGATCATTGAATCACTTTCTCATCTGGTAATCACGAGGAATAATAATACAATCTTGTACGGAAATCAAGAAGCAATCAAAGTCAGAATGTTAAAATTCATCTCAAAAGCCATTTGTGAACAGCTAAGAATGAGGCAATGCTTATATGTACATAAATAAAGTAGAAATAATTTAACTCTTGCCCACTTAAATAGTTTTACAGAAGTCAAATGTGACAATGCTCAAGTCTTCATCTACTATTTGACATTTCTGATTAAAAAACAGGATTTAATGTTAAATTCTAGTACAAGTCTCTTGATGAAAGACTGCCATACATAGCCATGGCACATTTTCAGTTTCTGTGGCTATTTTTAAGTGCATTGGGTTCTAGGAAACATTGTCAGTATCATGACTCAAGAATTTATCATTCTCTGGGTAGTTAAGTGTGGTTATAGCCCTTGGGGTTCCAACTATCTTGTTTCTTCTTCCATTCAAAAATAGTCTTGATACCAGAAATACATACATGTGAGAATGAGAGAGGGTGCACAGATGTGTGTGTGAAAGACAGGGGAAGAGAAAAATGGAATGTAGAAAGAAAAGGAAAAGAAGTGTGATATACAAGGGAGTAGGACACAGTAGGTTTATTTATATCATATAATACACAAATACATATTAATAGAAGCATATCCAATTAGAATCTAAGTATCTTCTACCTGAATTGTGATAAAGACTTGTTTTACTAAATCATTATTATTTTTTTAATTTGACAAAACCCATAGATGTATGTCTAAACCAGATTATTGACTGCAGTCAGTTTTCTTCTGTGGCAATACATGATTTACAATAAATGAGAATATAATCAGCTACACTATCATTCTCCTGTCTCCATTCCAATGAGCATACTCTTTCAAACCTTTACTCACACTTTCCATGGGTGTAGTTCATATTTGGCTTTCTGCCAAGACCGAAAATTTGCATTTCAGAATTCAAGAATTCACTGACTGTCTTAGAATGTCTTATTTTCATACAAAACCAAGCATACTTTTTCAGCAGAGAGATCAGAATTTTCAACTTGGATTGTCCAGCTTTAATGGAGCAAATACTGTCAAAAAACCCCAAAACCAAACCAAACCCACAATATGAAGTTATCTATCTTGCAGAACCAGGAAAAAATAGGAGATTTTCCCTGTCTTAAATCAATAAAATTGATATTTTTTTTTTTTCTCTAATCCTGAAGTGATTAGGGTTACACAATCTAGTGAGAAAACTTGTCCCCAAATTTAAATGTTAAAAAGATTCTCTGTCTTACTAAGTAATATCTAACTGATCAACTATCATCTATCTGAATTTTCCC
This sequence comes from Merops nubicus, assembly GCF_000691845.1. Lineage (NCBI taxonomy): Eukaryota > Metazoa > Chordata > Aves > Coraciiformes > Meropidae > Merops > Merops nubicus. The sequence continues at coordinate 41,269 of NW_008586127.1, read as the reverse complement.
CTCACACATTAAGCGGATGACTTTTTAGTCTACTCTTTGTAGAACTGAAGAAGAACTCTTTACACACCCTTTTTATATACTTGAAGATTTAACTACTCCTTACCAGATATTTTCTAGAACAACTCAAGTTCTTCCAGCAGTTCTTCATAAACCTAACTTGTAAGCTATTAATCAGTCTTGGTTTTCTCCTCTGTACTTTTGCAAGTTTATCTGCTTGTTGTGATAAACCCATATCCCAGTCATAGAATGTCTGATTTGCAATCTCACTTTTCCCTTAATATTATCTCCTTCCTGTCTTTAGAAATCCTTTTTATAGAAGCCCATCTTCATGGCTCAGTTTGCATTTTTATTCTTTTGCTTTTATTCTGCTCCAATTTTACAATATTTTGCAGAGAATTATTAACTTGATACATTTTGACAGTTTCACCAATATACCTATTTTCTCTCCCTTTTACTCAGATGCATCTTTCACATAGCACAGCCTAAGTTCTCTTCGTGTTTATAAAACTCACCATGATACTGCTTTGCTCGATTCCCCTTTTATCTTTATTTGTAGGTTTCTAACAGGTTTGCTTCTCACTTTCTTCTGAGGTTCAGAGAAAACAAATACTTTTGTCACCAAGTGAAAAGCTTGCTTTTCTCTCTACTCATTCTTCTGTATCTCTGATTTAGGCCATCAAGTCTCTGAGAGGCAAATTAAGCCTCATTTGTACACTAAGACTTCTAGTCATTTTTGTTTGTTGTCGATATACTTTGCACTAGTATATAGATATCTATTTTATCTCGCAAGTTTCCCCATTATTCTATCTAATAATGTAAAATATATTATCTTAACATATGAAATAATTTGTAGTTTCTTATCCAGACACTACTGTTCTGATGCAGCTAAAATTCCATGCATATGGTGTTTCCTTTGGTCTTTGCATCATTGTAGTGTGACTTTTCACTACAAATCAGTTTATTAGGTTTATGTGACAGCAATCCTCTACGTAAGTCTTCTTGAAACAGGTCAAACCCCAAAATACTATTTTTTTAGGACAGCAAAATGTATATGTGGTCAATCATGCATGCATTCCTATATGTATAACTTAGATTACTTAGAATCATAGAATGTCTGGACTGGAAGGGACCTCCAAAGTTCATCTAATTCAAACCCCCTTGCAACAAGCAGGGACATCTCCAACTAGATCAAGCTACTCAGAGCTTCATCTAGCCTGATCTTGAATGTCTAATACTTAATAGCTTACAGAAATATTACTTGTGTTAGGGATATTTATTAATTACCTTCACTCACCCTGCAGTTCCTGTAAGAAACATTTACCTATTGAAGCAGGAGTATAGTCTCTAGTCAGTCCTGGAGAGACACATGACATTCTTAAATTTGGGTTGATATAGTTGAGTATCCCAACTATCATAACTATGTGTCATATCTCAATCTAATGTCTTTTCAACATTCTCTGTTTGAAAGTATCGCACTTGTCTGAACTTTTCATTTTTTTACCTTAAAACTTACAATATGTATCTTGTCTTTATCGTCTTTCTTCTCCATCTACTAACTAGATGATGTTAGTTGATCTGTTTGCATGAACAGACTGATCTGAAGCAATTTCTCTGTTTCATTTGCCTTTTGAAAGCTTCCTTTCATATTAGGTATGTGAGCGAATTACATTTTCTACCTATCTTTCAAAAAAACATAATGAAGACCACGAAAACAAAAACTGGAAGGGATGAAAGGAGAGGATGAAAATTCCAGTTTGAGTTTTCTTTCATTTCTCATGATAACTTTATAGCAGTGAGGCTTTTCATGTCTTCTCTCCAACTCACTTATTAAGGATGGGCAGTACAGGCTAGAGAGAAAACAAATGCTAAAGAGGAACTGCACCGATTGCTGGAAGCTGGAGTCAGGAGCACATGCAGACACCTCTAGTCTGCTGCTTTGCCTTTCCACGTACTCATGTGGGGATGTAACTGGAAAGCTATGCAGGTCCCAATACAAATTGCAATTTGCATGTTCAAAGGTAGATTTAGATAGAAGGCAACAGACATTCAAACCCACTTGTTAACCTATTTCTAGCGGTTGGAAGAATATCATTGTACAAAAAGGCTAAATTTGGGCTGGCATTGACTACATCATCTTGTATTAGAGGAATGGATTTTTTTTTTTTTCCATGAGGAGAAATCAACCTAAACTGTAGCTTAAAAATAACCAATTAAGCAGTGACATAAGTTGTCTGGGATTTTTTTTTCTGTCATAATTTAATAGGAACCAAGGTTTACCTGCTCTCTTAAGTTTTGTTAAACAAAACATATGCTATTAGCCATTCTATTCCACTTAACAATCACAATGGCCCAAAGGAAAATCTGTGTGTTCCCTATTCTTTCCCTGTACATTGTAGCCAATTGCTGACCAAACACATACAGACCAAGGTCCTAAATCTCACCTGTGCATCCCGTTTCACTTGTGCATTCCTACAATTTTTGTTTCATCATCTTTTTATTCCAAACTGATAGATTTTCCTTGTGTTTTAACACTTTAACAACTAATATTTCACTCCCTCCTGTCACCCTTACTCGCCTTCTTTATAGCTTTCCCTGTGGTAGAATAAATCAATTTCCCTAATAAAGGAGTTACAATATTGGCATGGGTTATATTTGGAAATTCTGTATAGTCTGTGGAGAAGTGCTAAGTTTTTCTGACTTTTAAATTACATTACTTGATTCCTAGAAACAGATTAGCCTCATACTTGTTCTGTGATTATTTCCAAGCCTTCCTGCATTGGGACTATCAGGTCTCAGGTCACATCTCCATCCAGAGGTTCAGCTAGAGAAGTTATGGAGATCAGCTGGCTGAGTCTTCTGCTGACCCAGTATAGAAAGAAAGATATTATCATTAACAGGCAGATGAGCAGCCATCTTCTTCCCTCTGATCTTAAATCATACATAAACAATCCAAGGTACCAGACAGGAGAAATAAATGCATTCACTCAGTTCATATCGTGTGAAGAAAGGAGCAGGTTGACTCATGAACCAAGCCATGGGAGATAGACAGGGGATGAGTCCTAACATGCAGTAGTCTAGCAGAGAGAGAGTCATGATATTGCCCTGATGTCCTGGGAACTCCACTTGCTGTAAACAGTCAGGGAGCCTTTCTGATAGCCAAAATCCCCACACAGACCATGCACTATGCAGGCAAGCCTCCCAACTGCACTGCAAGGAAGTTGGTGCTTATGTAATTGACTTCTTGCCCTGCCTCCAAGTTAATGCGGAAGGCGGGGGCACCCAGTGGTGATCTCCTAATCAGTTCCCACCCAAGGCTGGCCAGACCCTAGGTGAAAATCAATCAGGAGGGTCATTCTTGCCTGGCCATGGACATCATCCATATGCCAACCCTCATTCAGGGCTGGAGGTTTAAACCTCATAACTTCACTGAGTCCAAGGTGGAATTCTTTGGTGATTAAGAGCTAGAAGCATGGGTCTACCTCTTTCGTTTGGGAGTTGCTTGCAAACTGACAATTTAGCACTGCCGCAACCTGTGCTACACTGCAGCTGTGTAGCAGCTATAGGATCTTGTACCTCTGTGAATCTGATCCAGACTCATTAGTTTGGCTTCCTGGCTTAGACTTGGACCAGCTTTATGGCTGCAGATTTGCTGATCAGTCTCTGGGCTTGATCCTTTTTGTCAGTGTGGTTACTCCTTCTACCTGTGTACCTGTGTTACTGGCATGCTCTGCTCACAACTCACCTTCCCTTGCAGAGCAGAACTATACTTCCTGTTTTCCAAAACAGAACTAGGATGTGGATTTTTTTTTTCCTGTGACTTCTACACATCTTCAAGTGTATTTTTGAAGGTGATACATTATCAGTTTATCAACGAAAATGTCCACTACCTTCTGTTCTTATCTGAAACAACAATTTAATTGAGAGGGAATAAATCCATTAGAACTTGGTGAAAATAAGCTTTCCATTGTAGGAACCCTTCATTTCACAAATGAAGACATTATTATTATTGTAAGAATCTCACTCTGGTGATGTCCACAGAAGTGGACATTAATGTCAGCTTAATAGTTTAAAACAGAGCAGGGTCAGTTAGCAGACAGATAGGAAGTATGGCTTAAAGACAAAACAGAATTTTTAAGTCTGAGGAACATTTTTACTATGTTTTCAGTGTCCAGTTCCTCTATAGTCAAAGGTCTTTGGTCTATAACAGGAAGGGATGCCTTCCTAAAGTGCAAAAAGATTAGATCTACCTCATTTCACTAAACTAGAGAATCAGTTATTTTATCGTTATCTGAGAAAGCACCTTATCAGATATTAGTCCCCCAGAGCACAATTTTGCTTGCTCATGAGTTATTAAAAAGGCAGCAATGTTCTTGCACTTCACTTAGTCATGTTTAAGAAATCTCAGCCACTTTAATTATTCCTAAGAGACACTAGCAAAAAGTAAGATTGAGAGGTAGAATGAAGAGAGCTTAAGCGGAGGCTTGAAAACCTCAAAGGCTTACAATCTTTGCAAAGTTGACACTGTTATTCTATTGCATGGTTATTGCATTAAATAATTTCTAGTCCAGATATGCTTCATAATTAGTTGCCATGAAAACTAATTTCAATATTGTTTTTGAACTTTTTACTACTTGGGAGTGACTTATGTGTTTGGAAAACATTTATGTCTTAAGCCTTAAAGATCAGTGATGCCTGAAAAGTACAGATTGATTATTAAACTTTTCCACGTGTAATTCAAAAATTTTGCAATGCTATATAAGGTTTTGGGTTTTTTTTTTGAAACACACAAGGTTGGAATTGTCCTATGGGCTCTAAGGACCACATTGGAGAAAACACTTATTTCACCACTGCTCATCCTGGCCTAAATTGTCCACAACCAAAGTGTTAAACCTATCTGCTCCATCACTAGAGCTTCTAAACATTAATTATGGGTTCGTATTGCTCTCCATCATTCTGCTTAGCACTTGGTAGAATCTCTCCTGCACCTATCACAAACTTTATTGACCTGTGCAGTTCCTGGAGAAAGTTCATAATCCTTGGTTGAGAGTAAGCATGTTTGAGTTAATACAGAATAATCAATTCTGTATCCTGTAAAAAGATACCTAAGCAGAAGCAGACAATCATCTAGGTATCTGAATGCTGTTCTGAGACATGAGAGATCCAGTTATGGCTCCTGGTTGAGCATCAGATTTCACATCTGACCTTACGTAAGTGGACTTTTGCATCTGCAAGGTGAAGGCAACAGTATTTCTCCAGTTTACAAAAGCAGGGAGTTTAGAAACACTAAAGTATTCATTATAGTTGTAAGGGTATTATAAGCAAGAGAGACATTAGTCCCTTGCATTTTGTATATTATTTCATATGTAGGAACAGCCTCGACTGAACTGAGCAATATTATTCCAATCACACTGGACATGCCCATTTAATTTTGCCTGTCTTTATGTTTTTTTACAATGCCTACTTCATCTAGAGTTATTTATGTGAGGGCACTGAGAATAGAGGGCAATAACATCCATACAGATGTGCAAAATAATAAATTAGTCATAGTTGAAACCACCTATGGATAAATGAAATCATTGACCAGCAATGGTTGCCTGACCTGTATCCATCAAAATATCAAACCATGTATAGGTAGACAGCAGGGATGCACCCTAGAAAGAATAGGGAATGCATAAATCTCTGATGTTGCTGCATGCTGCTTCAGGTAGTTGTGACATAAAATCCCTTACAATACTTTGCACGTCACCAAAAATTAAAAGCAACACTAGTTCATTGCTTGCTTGCTTTTAAAGCAGATATCCTTTTAGCCACTAAATAACCTCTCCTCACATTCTATTGAAAATAGTTTTGAGTAAATGAGTGCTTTATGAGAGGTTTATATAGAATTTAAACATGAATATTACTGAATATAGAATTTTTAGCAAGCCTAAAAAATTAATGTGAAAGTGATACCTGAATTCCAAAACTGTAAAAAATGGTTCAAAAATTCAATTTAAGTGTTTTTTGTTTTTTTTTTTTTTTTTCTGTATATGCATTCTATAAGTTATTTATGTAATACTCTATTTACATTTGTAATGTTACGTTAGTTTAACCTATATTAATTCTGTAAGGCTTTTCCCT
>NW_008586127.1:26213-35118 GCF_000691845.1 Merops nubicus | reverse complement strand
CTACACGAGTATTAACAGAAAATATCAGTATCTCAAGGTCATGATTAGCTTTTTACTTCCATAAAAAAGACTGTTGAAAACACTACATAGCCCAAACTTAACAATTTCCTTGTTGTCTTTGTTAGGAACAAATTACATTTGCCAGGAACTATATAAATTCCAACTTTTATCCATCCATTCCTTATCTCTGCAATACTAATAGCAGAATTTGTTTCCATCTCTTCTATAAGTAGTGAAGATTCACCAAGTTCTTTAGAATTTTAGCATATAGAATCTTAAATGTATGCATTTTCAAGGCTGTTGCTAATTTTCCAGTGCCTTACTTTCTAAGACCATGAAAGTCAAGAGTAAATTTTCCATTTACTTCAGTGAAGCAGGACTCAGAGTGCAAATATTGCTAAGTATCATCCCTGCCACATACTAAAAAAAAAAAAAAAAAAATATGTAGAAAGGAAGGGACTTTTCATATTTATGAGGTTCTTGGTTAAGTCTAGAGTAAGAGAGTTAAACTACAAGACATCCATGGGAATTTTTGAGATGAAAGGAGAACACCATTACAACTTTAATCCCACCTCCTTTTAGAGCACGTCCACTTTCTTGAATTCAGACACGTGACTTCATGGGATTAACTTCCTTTTAAAATATTATTTTTTTAAATTCCCAATTCTAAAAGGCCTGTGAATAACATATTGATTTTCTGCAGTTACATTTTTAATCTGATTTTCTGGTTTTACATTATGTATCTTCTACATTTATATTCTAGTCTGATATTCTTGTATAGTAAATGAAATGGACAACAATGGACAACTGCATGGACAGACACTGAAGAAATAAGTATTAATTCAACCTGGTCTTTCATACCTATTAAAAAAAAGCCTCCCAAACTAAACTTAAACAAATACTAAACATTGATTAATAGAGTTACCATACAGTAGGCAAATTATATTACTAACAACTTCCCAGTGTCTTTGCCAGATTTTAAAGCTGTATTCCTTTAGTATCAGGAATTAGGGCCTGAAATTAACTGACAAAATTTCAGTTACCTTAATGCCATTTAGATAATAAAACATTGCAGTCTGGAGAGGTTGCACTTATACTTCTGACTGTGGACCTGTGTAGCTCTCTTTCCTTCATGAGTAACTGGATATCTGTCTTGTATTCATGGATAATGTATTGAAGGTTTCTTGAATTTTAGCTTGATTTAGCTTGGTATGAAAATTTCATTATGTAGCTTTGGTTAGTCTTCTGCTTATAAATTCACAGTCATCTAGTCAGGGTGCAGAAACAACACCATTAGGCTTAGGTGTTCTGTTGCATGCTGTGAATAGCAAATACAAACAGTGAATGCAGAAAGCCAGCACTTTACAAATAAGCTGCTATGAAAAATATTTTCATCTCTCAGTGAGTACCTCTGAATGTCAAAGATAATAGAAAAAAAACTCTGAATCAGCTCATGAATGATTCACTAATAATAAACTAATGTAAATTAATAATGAATAATACTGATAATAAATGCTTCAAACATTCCTGTTTGCCTTTTGCAGACCTACAAATCAAAGCTACTTTCATTCTGCCACCCCCACGCTCTCTAACTGCAGTCTTCTATTTCCTCCACTCTGAAGTAAGACTGAGTGATTCTCTTGTTTCCAGCCGGTCCCAGTGAAACAGTGGTACACAGAAGAATTTAGTAAATCCCACAGGGATCATACTCTTACATAACTTTTTTTTTTTTTTTTTTTTTTCCCCTCCAGGAGCTATGATCTAATAAGCCTTACACTTCACTACAAGGGAGTGAGGGGAACAAAGAATAACATTGGGGGAAAAAATCCAAACCCTTCTCTAGTAGCTATAAAGAATGGATGAACCCAAGAATGTAGGGAAGGAAGAACAGAGACAATATTATCTGTTGCTTATATTTATGTCCTCAAGTCAGAAACTGAGAAGAGGACAAATGCCCATAGGAAGAACGTGAGCAGAAATTAGAAGACCAGGCAACATGTCTAATATAAGTTAGTACTAAAGCATCAACAAAGAGTGCTAACAAATGTGGTAAACTTTTTTTTTTTAATACAGTTTGGGCTCACTGTTAGCAAAACAGTAAAAAATAAAAACGACAAGGTGTTCTTTCTAATTTAGTATAAAATCTATATGAACATCTACAAGTTCTGACTTCTCCAAGGTCCACAAAGATTATTGTTTGGTTTATTCCTTAAGAGTCTGCTTATCTGCCTTATATTCTTCATCTGCGGTTCTCTTGAGATTTCCTAGTTTCTGGTCTATGACAGGTCTTCAATTTATAAACCAGACTACTGAATGTGGTGTAGTTACAGGTTAATCTCATGCTTTGTACTCAGAACTTTGGACTCAGAATTAGTCACTTTAAATCTGTAGGAAAACCACAAGTATATATGGTCTATATGTTTGCCTGATTATTAATATTAATAAATTACAGACATCTACCATGTTCTTCACACTTGACTGTCTAACAAATCAATACAAAGGGAGAGATCTAGTTAAAGCTGGGATGAAAACTTAGTGCTTTATCGTTAAAGGAAGTCAAAACATAACAATTCAGCTTTATTGTGTATAGTGTGGTTCATACAAATTGCACCCCAAAGACTCTATGGAATTAGATAATATTTTTCCAGATTAAGATGATGATAAAATAATAATTGAGACAATTTATGTCCACAGTCAGATCCCTCTTTCAGTGGTGGATATTGAAACCAATATGCTTTACACTAACACAGAATTAGAGATTAGAATCAGGCCCCGGTTAGGTAGCAGAGAAAATACGTATTTTGAGTTGAAAGTTGCAATGTAATGCTCAATGAGGCAGAGAGGCACAGAAGGGTGGTTTTCAGAGAGCATGAAACTTAAATGAAGAAAGAAAGCATAAAGAAGCAACAAAGCGATATGGACAAATCCTATCAGTATTTTTAAATCCAAGAGGAAAAAATGGAAACTCTATGTGAAACCATTGTTGGAAGGATATGTTCTCTTCATGCTGTGGAACTTAACTGGAGTTTTTCATCAACTTCAGAATTTTACTCTGTATCATAGACTAGAGACCTGTTGCTTGGATACAAAGAGTGCTCAAGGCAGCAGAAAAAAAAAAATAGACAAGAAATGAGAAAGCTTAAAAAGGGATTTTAGCCAAAATATATTGGATTACTTATAGACAAGACAAAATTATGGAGGCATAAGATGTAATATTTCTTAAGTATATAAGAGTAAAAATAAAAATATAACAGAGTTGAAAAGTTTATTTTTTTTATAAAGATAAAGGTTTTTTTTTCAGATCTCTGAAATATGATGATTTTAAAGGCTGGAGGAGCACTACTTTCTCCTACTAACTGACAGAGGTAGACTTCTTGCTAACACCTACATATTCTGTTTTGGCCATCAGAATGTATCCATCTAGCCTGATGCCTGATTCTGCTTCATCATGTTGTACTCAGACATTCAAATACAAAACACACATAAGAAATGTATTCTGTAGCTACCAACAGAATAGTATTAACATCTGTGTGTCCTTTTTCTGGAGATATGACACAAGTAAAATATGTCTGTCTGACAAGAAGGAAATTTCCAAACCTGTGTGTATTTAATAATTTAATAATTTTTTTTTTCCCCAATGTTAATTTTTCCTGCTTGGGTAGTAGCTGTTTTTTAAATTCAGGTCAGCTGATTATTCCTTTATCCATCAGCTGAGGACAGAAATTCTCAAATGACAATCAAGATTTTAATAATTTATTTTCAGAAGTTCATGATGCTTTTGCCAACCTTTTTTTCTTGTGAGCTTAAAAGTACTCTTTTTGTTGTTCAAAGTGAAAAGGACACTAGGAGAATCTTAAAAACTACCCATCCTGCTTTTGGCACAATATCCGTCATTCCAGCAGTGTGATGAACCTGTCTCTGATGAACTTACGATTCTAAAAATTCTCAGCAGCATTCTGTTAAGAAAGAATGCATTTAGGACATCAATACTTTGGCCTGCTGGCCTTGTTGAACAGAAACCAATGCATGTACAAACTCAGCTCAATAGATGTGATTGTGAAGATTACCAGGCCGCTACACAGAGGAAGGACTAATTGGGCTGGGAATCTGCATAGCTCTAAGGTTTGTCATTAAGCACTGCACTTCACTTGGCACATGCAGGGGTTGTGATGCCTCAAGCCATGTTGTGTTTTAGCCAATTTATGTTGTGCATGCAAAGTTAGGGATACATTAGCTATTAGATCTTTTATTCCTTGTCCACAATGGGGCATTAATCATGTAAAGATGACAGCTATTCCCTGCTCAGAGAATTCTCCTGGCAGCCCCCAGGCACCCTGTAGAGAAAGCATTAATGTAAGACAAACCTTTGCCAACATTTGGCACCTTGATGTTGTTGCCTGGCCTGTTTTCTTATGTAGATAGCATTGTCAGCTTTCCTGATGGAGTTGGAGATGCTATTTAATTCCACTGCATAAGGGAGAGAGAAATCCATTAGCGTTTGTAGGCTGTCAGTGAAGATTGTGTCACTAGCTAGTATAAAGTGCAAATGAGCCAGATTGCTCAGCAGAAACTGAAGTGGCAGGAGATTGCAGGTAATAGGGTCATGTGAAATTTATCCTCTTTACTTCTCACAGAAAGCTGCTTCTCTTCAGGAAAGTTCACAAAATGCACACACTTCACAGCAATCATCAAAAGCATCAGAGAAGGTTATGCTGAAATAAAGCAAAATACAATGCTTGGGCTAAACTCTCAAAGGGATCCTATACACCAAACTATCCTTTTAAAGGCCAAAATGGCCAATACATCAAAACCTGAAAAGGGCTACTTCCCTCTGCACCCGCATTTCTGCTGTGTAACACCTAAAAGCTGCATTACATCAAGTCCTAGGAGAATTTTCAGAGCAAGCATTCCCTTACTAGAGCCAAGCTAGTAGATGTACTGCAAAAGCCTGACGGGTGAAGAATAGTTTTAACCAGCTTGTTTTGTTCATGAGATCAAAATTCTAGCCTCTTCACATATTAGATGAAGGAAGAATTTCAACTGAGGTTTGTTTTTTTTTTTCCAATAAAGTTATTCAATAACTGAGCAGATATAATGCTGCTGTCTTTCTCTGTTTCATCCCTGGTGAAACAGTTCCGCTTTGCACAAATTTAAGGATTCAGTGAGCAACGGTAGAAAAGAAAGATAACTGCATAGGTTGGCAGTAAAGGCCTTCATGTAGGAGTCTGGCTCAAATCCTTTCTCTGATGATCATTCAGCCAGTTACAGAAAGTGAAGCAGCTTTACTGAGAACTGACAGAGACTTGCCTGGAAGTATTTTAATAGCCCTGTTGTGAAAACTTTTTCCCGAGTGATGGGAGAACACAAACCTGTACTGCAGATCTGTGAAGGGGAAACTTAGACCAGTTTCTTGTGTTCCAGATGACTGTACTGGCCACTGAAATGTTTGTTAAAAGGCTGACAGGACCTTTTATTATCTTGAGAAAGAAATTACATCATACAGGTTGCTAACTGTGTGACAATGTTTCTTACTGTAAATCCTAACATGAGAGGCTAGGGGATCATTCCTTTTGGGGATGATACCACAGTCCCTCCTACATTTTCCCCAGGATTTCTCACAGAACATGGTTCTATCTGCTTGACATTGTCAGTCAATACCCAAGTATGATTTTGCATGTGTAGAAAGCACAGACCATGCAGTCATACCAATGACTAGGCTAGATTTATCTCTTTCTACTGTGTCCAGCACCAGTTTAGCACCTCTGGATTGCAGCCATTCTGAGCTACTCTTGAGTTTTGAAAGCCATACAAGACTTTCTAAATACAAATTGTCTAACCTAGGGTTAGGAATTCCACTATCCATTAGGAAATCTAGAAGTTGTTCTTGCAAATTGAAATTTTAATAGCCCATAGTGAAATTCTTGGCATTGCAAGACATACTTCACTGGGTTCTTCCATAAATTATACCCCCTTTTCCATGAGAAGACTGTTTAGACTCAAAAATAAATAAATAAATGGGGTGCTCATACTGTTATTTTCTCCCATTGAACATTTCAGTGAGATTCCCCAGTGTGAAGAGATGAATGTGACCCTAAATCAGGTAAATCAGAATGCCTTTAAAGTGTACTAAATTCACTAGAGCTGCATTGTCCCAAAGCAGATTTTTTTTTTTTTTTTTCTGATGTTAATACATTATCTTTAGTGGTCTAGCTAACACTTGCCAGATCACAGTCCTGCCAAGCCTAAAGCTGGTCATAGCTTAGTTTACCTATCTGTTCATATGCACATGCACTTTTCCTCTAGTTTTTCTCTCTTTTACAGGCACACATATGAGTTTTACAGGAATTTTACTACCAGTGGATAGAAATATAATCACATATTAATGGCAAGCAGCCAATGAATGCCACTGTCTACATGATGCAACTTACTAAGAGCTCTGGCATGGTATATAATCCTGCTGATAGATAGTTCCAAGTTCTCCTGTCTGAGACACAGTCAGGGTCACCTCCTCCCCAGCAAACATTCCAAAACTTATTTGCTCTGCTGAAGAAGACCTACTGTGATGGTCCAAAGCTGCTTAACAATAGGTATTTCAGCTTACACATACACTAGCAATACATAGATTAGCACACATAAAAAAAAAAAAAACAACAAAAAAACCCCACTCCCTTTCAATGTTTTCTTTTGCTCACATTTCTATTTTAGCTACTCATTTTCATCTGGTTTAGACAAGTTCTCCACCACCTCCTTAACTTGAGCCCTAGTTTTATTGAGGTTAATCTCTTCAGTCTTCTCTGAGAGTTCAGGAATGTTCTTTTCAGTCACAACAAAGTTTCATTTTTCCAACAAAACCAGAATTAACTTCTTCCCCTCTTTCTGGATATAATTTTTAATTATCTCCTTTCTCCTAATTCTGAAAGTAGGATTAGCAGTTCTTTTTCATTATGGGCTGACTAATAATAAGTGCATTGGAAAATGAAAGATGCAGTTTCCCAGTAAATATGATAGCCCTCTCAAGCTAAGTCTAATGAAGTATGTGAATGCTAAAGTACAGCCTTAGTGCTGCTTTAAATACCTAGCTACAGACTTAAAATTTCCAAAATCTTTTATTCTGATGTAAACTCTGTAAGGACCTAAGTTTTTCCTGTAGATAAACCAAATATTTACTTGTGGCTTGCATACTTGAATTTTCAGTGTTTCTCAGCATGGTGAAAGCTTAAAGTTATTTTCCTTGGTATCAACAAATTAAGGGGCTTTTCGACTGCCTCATAGATAGCTCAGTGCACTAAGCATTCTCACAGTAATCCATGTGAGCCCTGCACAAATGATCTGTATAATCCACTCAGCCTACTTACATTATTTACCATTTTAGTGCTTAAAGCAGCCACCCTGAGATTACTCAGATCTTCAAAGAAAATAATCATATTTCTGTTGCCCCAAACCCAAGTTCTTTGTCCAGTGTGAAAAAACTACTTGAGACAGTATTCTGCTGACCACTTGCCCAACATAGAATCATATTATCATTAACAGGAAGATCAGCAGCCAAACTCCTCCCTCCACTCCCACATCACACACCAGAGATCCAAAGTTCCAGACAAACAAAGGGAGGAACAAGTCAATGCACTCACTCACTGCAATGGACATGAAGAAGAGAGCAAGCCAGGCAAGTAGTCAAGCTATGAGTGATGGTAGCAGCCAGGCAATGAGCCCAGCTATACAGTAGGGACTCAGAGCCAGCTTCATGTGCTGGCCCTGCCATGCTGGGAACTTCACTTGTTATGAAGAGTTGAGAGGCCCTTCCAATAGCCAGAATCCCCACACAGCACATCCATTACAGGTGGAGTCAGTTCTTATAGAGGTGGCTTCTTGCCACACCTCCAAGTTACTGTGGAAGGTGGGGGCACCTGGTGGTGATCTTCTAATCAGCTCCCTCCCAAGGCTGGCCAGACCCTAGGTGAAAAGCAATCAGCAGGGTCTTTCTTTCCTGGTTGTGGTCGTCATCCATATACCAGCCCTCATTCAGGGCTGGGGTTTTAAACTCAGTACTTCACTCAGAGTCAGGATACTTGTTTTTTATTCCAGTTCTGTACAAAAAGGGTGGTAGGTGATAATCTGCAAAGATGGCACTCCTTTTGAGAAATAAGCCAAGTCATACACAAAATGACAACAAAGAAGAAACTACAGTAAAGTAAATGATTGGTTAGTCATTTTCACTCCTAACTTTACACATGAAAGCAGAAATTTACTATTCTCTTATCTCCAGATGTCTGTTATCCTTGTCCAAGATTGGTTCAGGCCCTCCAAGGTATGATGCTCCTCTCCTTGCCCCAGGTGCAACCACCTACATAAGGTTGTGAAACCTGGAATTTTTTGTGACTGTTAACCCTTTTCTTTCAACAGCCATCCTCTCTTTGAGACTTATGGATGTGTTTTACACACCCTTTATGTCTCATGCTTCTTAACCACCTTCTAAAAGAATTGCCATTCTCCTTTCCTTTGCAGTAAAAATGTTATTCAACAGACCCTGCATGTTCCCCTAGTTAGAGTTGTGAGTCAGCTTATTAGTTTCTAAGGGCTGATACATTCCTTCAGGATTGCCTCAGTATGAACCAACAGACTGTTTCCAATTTAACAAAACCAAAGTAGCAAAAGGAACAGTGCACAAAGACCAGCACTGTTCATCCTGACAGCCTGTCTCGGCAGTGTCTGTATCACTGTAGTTCTGTTTGAAATAGGGCCAAAATCCTAATTTCTCATTTTCCTTTTTTTTCCCATCACTTTCTGAATTTTCCTGACTTTGTTCCCCTTCGGCCTCTGGGTTACTTGGGGGAGAGGAAGAAGGGACTAGCAACTGTATGTCTTCTTGTTTGTCACCCACACAACATAGAGATATGTGTGTGTATGT
>NW_008586127.1:0-26182 GCF_000691845.1 Merops nubicus | reverse complement strand
TCTTTCCCTTTTTCTTCTTTTCCTCAATACATGGCATTAATGTAACTCTTTCTAATCAACATTGTTTTCCAAGTATTGGGGCCCTTATACAAAGTCATGAAGGCATCAACATAAGGAACTTCATCCCACTTTTCAAACTGGCAACAGAACAATTTCAATTGTCATACAGTACTTAATTGTAAAGACCCATTTTCCATCCACCATCCACCATAATTTAGTTTGTAATTTGGCCATCATATATTACAATATCTTCCCTTTTCCCACAGGTCATTGAGTTTTCCCTGAACTGGTTCCAATTCTTTAAAATACACCCCAGACAGCTACAAGGAGGAATTATGAATTGATTTGATCTCATTACAACCCATGTCTTGTTCTCACACTCAGCTCTGACTCCTAATTTGTCAGCAAATGTGCCTGGTACGAAGCATCTATATGCGACATAGGAGAGTATAATGCAGCTGTCTAGATACAGTTCACTGTTACATGGCTGGAATTCCTGTGTAAAAGAAGAAAGGAAGAAAAGTGTTTTAACAGATTTTATTCTGCTTACACAGGATAATGGGATAAATTATAAAAGGATGAACAGAAATCTGAGTTCTGGCATATTGTATGTATTAGGAACAATCTCTAATCTGATATCCTCTGTCAACCAAATAATAATATAATGCTTTTATTTTCGTCTTGTTAGGAAGAGGATGTCTTGAATGAAAGTGTTGGGAGGAGCAGATGATAATGCAGGACACTCTTAACCTTGAAACTTTTGTGAATAATTTGCTTTTCACTCTTGGCTGATCAACATTAGTGCAGTACAATTATGAAGATGTAAACACCACAAGGGCACATGGCACACAGCTTGTCACAATGAGTTAAATTTGAGTACCCAATTCCCTGAGCAACCATGGAGACAGAATGAGCCGCCTCATCAGGTATTCAATTGTGTCAGTTTAGGGGGAGGCGAGGATGGGAGGAGTTGATCCATCAAGCTCAGACATGACCCAAACCAACCTTCTGTTTTCTCCTTTCATTCAGGCAGTAGAAGTAGATCATAAATGAATCTGTCAAGTCCACAGTCAGATGACCTCTGCTAAGAGACAACCTGGAAGATACTTCACCTTGTACCTAAATACTCTTGGCATACTTCTTTTTTCCAGTACAAATGCTGTAATTTGCTTTTTTTTTTTTTTTTTTTAAATGGCTATCAATCACACAAAGAAGCAAACTGGCTGGAGAACGGAGCATTTAATTACTTTGTTTTCACAATACTAACAAATCTGAGTTGAGGTATACTGCAAGTTTGATGGACCACTCAACTGTGCATTCAGGGTCCTTCATCATCATATTAACCTTGCTTCCCCTTTTTCCCAGACATAATAAAAAGATTTTTAACTGAGACAATAGGTGCTAATGATTGGTAAATTAAATCTGCACTTCTAGTGATATTTCCAGTAATAATGTCAGTGTGTACATATCCTGACTAGCTATAGCTTAAAATTACTGTATTGCTTGGGCTATCCAACCCCAAAAAAACCCCAACAATAAATCTTGTATAAACAAAGCATTCAAATATGCAATCTTTTGGTAAGCATCTTTACAAAGTAAGCTGAAATGTTATGTTGCAACTACTGTTACAATGGCTCTGGTATTTATCTTGACTCAAAGTGTAAAGCTACATTTTAAATTATAATGGTCAAAATTTAGCCATAATTTCTGAATAAAAGAGTACTTACTTCCTTAGTTTAATCATTTCAAGATAACCAAACTGCTGTTTGGAGATATTTAAGAGGTGACATGTCATGTGCCACATCAAAGTTTCTCAAAACAGCAAGTAATTGTATTTAAGAGGGACTGTGTTTTTGAAGAGGAGAGAGAGGAGAGGAGAGGGGAGGAGGGGAGAGGCTAAGACTTATCAGTGATTTGTTACATTACTGTAGTAAAATAATAAACAGCAAAGAAATAGAAATTAACCAACTGAATAGTTCTATTTGGTTTCTGCTTGAATGAGCTACAGATAGATGTTTTCTGAAGAAACATAAGTTGTTATAGTGGGTTTTAAAAATTTTCTGTTACCTTAGCATAATTACTGTAATTAGTCTATGTGACATTTTTTGTCAAAGTGAAGTTCCATCACTTTGCTTAAATTAAATGCTGTGCACTCAGATATCTTGGGTCCCTCAAGTTTATGTTCACTTCCACATGAATTTCCAAAGAAACATTGTTTTCGTTCCTGGTAGTCCAGGCCAAGTGGCTTGATCTCTGTGCTAGGGCACAGTGTTTCTAAGGTCAGTGGATCTGCAGTGGAGCCCACAGGTGGAAGAAAAAAGGAAGCCAAGGGTCCTCCACAGATGTTGCCACATGGGTCTTCAGTAAATCTAGGGATCATACAGGAGCTGAAAATGCAAGTCTGATGCATGGTGAGCGGAGAGAAGATCAGGGAAGAAGGGAATGCTGATTCTCAGTGAAATTGGCCTGTCACTTACAAAGCATGTCAACCAGGGAACTGACAAGAAAATTAGCTTTACCAAAAAAATCTAGAGACTGGGGAGCCCATTGCTTCAAATTCTGACAGGTTTATGGAAGTTTTAATTTGTCTTTCTATCCATGAGGAACTATAATTTTGGAGTTTTCATCCTGTGGGGACTAATGTGTGGTATTGAAAAACAATAAACTAAAATCTCCTCTTAATCCTTCATGAACTGGAGATTTCACTTTCAAGCCAGCTATAGTTATGATTGCTTTATTGTTCTGCTGTTTTGTTTTTCTTTTTATCTTCACCAGCAATATTCCCTATAGAGACAGACAAGTGGAGAAAAAAAATGGTGTGTTTTCCAGCAAATTACTAATTTTCAGTGACACAAAACCATCTTCATTACAATAGCCAGAAAAAAATGTATGTGAAATTTACCATTACAGACTCATTATTTTTTAACCATGATGCTCTGTATAGATGCATTTCTTGCAGAACATTGAATCTTATGTATGTGTGTACATATATATATATATATATATGTGTGGAACAGAACTAAACTTTAGCTTCTGTATTCTGAGGTGATTTCCTAAATGGCCTCTTTTCCACATCTGGTGTACTAACAACTAATATTACCCTTCTTTGCGAATCGCTGCAATACTGTTATTTTTTTTTTTTAACTCTTGCTTTAATACTGCTAACTCCAGCACTGTCCTACCTTGGTCATGAACACAGTGAAAATATGACAAGCAGACATTACTAATGTACCAGTTTACAGCGATTGTAGAGACTGAATAATGATTTACAAATACTTGGTGAAAACAAAATTAATTGCATTTTTAAGAAGAGTTTTCCTCATCCCAAATATCAATTATTTCAAGCCTTAATGTAAAGAATCCCATTCATTGGTTTTCTAATGTGGAAGTCATAAATTTTTATTTTTTTTTAATTCTTGATCAATGGGGATAGTAAAGGACACTCAATGTTTTCTGTCTTAAAGAAGTATGTGCAATCACTTGAATTTAATATCTACTTATGTTTAATGAACTTTGTTATTCACAGCCCATAACATATAATGGGGTGCTAGGAACTATCAGAGTGTTCTTTTACTCTTATTTTAAGCTTGTGATCATTTTCTGGAATGGTGTGCTTTGATGTTTCCCAGCCAAAGCATCCTCTATGCAAGTTGCATTTAAATTCTTAGAAAAACAGTCAGCAAATTGCAAAAATAAATTTCATAACACTTTACAAAAATATTGTTGCAAGAAAAATAAGCAAATAACACTTTGTCTACTAATCTCAAAATAACCTAAATCTCCACCTCTTTCTAACTGACTCATGACTACTCAGCTAAACACTTTGGCCAGGAATTTGATAAACTTCACATCTCACATTCAAAGGGAAGAACAAGCTGGACTACAAATCAGCTTTTACATCCCATCACATCCTTATCATCTCTGTACTTCCTTGGAGTTTAATGTATTTTAAAATTCTTCCTTCCCTACCAGCATTATCAACTTTCAATCTATTTGCTATTCCTTGGGTTTATTTTGTTCTTTGCTTTTCTGCCACTGTCATGACTTGTATGTGCAACCACATATACCTTTGTGTCTTTTGTAGTCACACCATTCACATACTTACATGTAAAACGCTTACACACTGTGCCTAGCTATGCCATCACTGTTACAAAACAAAGTGAACCTCATTGAAAACTCATTTTGGAAAATGAAGACACTGAAGTAGTGATGGTTGTAAAAGAGGGCATCTCAGAACCACATAGACTGTAGTATGTAACTAGAACAGAAAATAATTAAATCTTTCCTTTGATCACAATTTCCAGTGAAATAAATTCCATGACCTTTAATAAGAGTGACCAAATTATACATGTGGTTAACATAAAATCAGGAATAATCGAACAATCTATAAACAGATTCTATGAGAAAGTGAAGTGCTAGGGTCCAAACCCCAAGACCTGAATCAGCGTTGACATATGGATGATGCTCACAACCAGGCAGGAGAGACCTTCCTTTTGGTTTACTCTCAAGGCCTGATCAACCCAGGGTGAAAACCAATTAGGAAATCACCACCTGGTGCCTTTAGAGTTAACATCAGGTGTCCCACCTCTAGTGTTAGTAATATAAAAGCTGTCTCTGCTGGCAGTAAGTGTGTTATGTAGAGTTTCCTGTTTTTAGAAGGGCTCATTGACAGTTCAATACAATTAGAGCTCCTAGTGATGGTGGACAGTATTGAGACCATGGCAGAAAGAGGATGGAGTATATAGCAATGCTTTTCCTTGGCAATTACTGTATGATTGGAATCAGACTGATGACCTGGTTTATTCCTTTTCCCATAATTTGGTTTATAACTTGGCTCACTCCTTTCTTTGCTAAATCATATATCCTGAGTGATCTGCATTGATCTGTTTGTTTCTCCTGTTGTTAATCATGTCAGATTTTCCCCCCATATTTTGGAAGGGGATGGAAAGGTCTGGCCTGTATGTTTATTGTAATTCTAAGAGCATTCTGCTAAAAAAAGGAAACAAACAGACAAACCACAAATACCCCGAAACAAAACAAAAAAATAAAATCAAACAACAACGAAAAAAAAACAAAACGCCACAATATTTTGTGTGTTCATTGTGAGAAAAGAAGGTATAAAGCTGCATTGGTTTTTCATGGCAAAGTTTTGGTGGTGGAGGCAGACTACAAGGTGGATTCCATGAGACGATGTTAGAAGCTTCTTCCATGTCTGATACACATATCACTTGACTGGCAGATATTTTACTTACATAATGGAATACACTACAGTCATATTATTTTTACTAAAATAATTGTGCTTTGCTCCATTCACTGGCTTTCTGGCAAATCTATTCTACCTCATATATAGGAGACGTTGGTATAAATTCTTCTAATGTCTATTTATTGCTAATTTACTAATTTTAACATCTCCTTTCTAACATTAATCTAAATGAGACAATACCTTCTAATTTTAAAATAAATTCTAATCATTTTAACTGACTCAGTCATGTCATCTCTTCATCTTCAGGAACCTATTCCTGACAAGGTGATTTGGCTAAAAGTCAAAACCCCAATGTCAGTTAAAATAGAAATGTGTAATGAGATCAAAAGTGTATTGGATTATCTCACAAAATAATAGAATAGAAGGGGTTGCAAGGGACCTCTGGGGATAATCTAGTCCAAGCCCCTTGCCAAAGTAGGTTCACGTAAAGCAGGATACACAGAAATGTGTCCAGGCAGGTTTTGAAAGTCTCCAGAGGAGACTCCACAACCTCTTTGGGCAGCCTGTTCCAGTTAAGCAGGTTAGTTTTTCCTGATGTTGATGTGGAACTTCCTGTGCTCCACCTTGTGCTTGTTACCCCTTTTCTTATTGCTGGGCACCACTGAAAAGACACTGGCCTCATCCTCGACACCCACCTTTCACATATTTATAAACATTGATGAGGTTGCCTCTCAGTTTCATGCTTATCTTACTTTTACCCTCAATGGGAAAAACAAAACAAACAAATACACAAACAAAACCCTAACCCAACCAAACCAACATAGGGAAAGACTTTCTTGTGTTTCATAGGACAGATAGTACTTGGACTAGATACTGTCACAGTGGAGTGGCAGCTGTTGCTCTGCAGTTGTCAGGGTCTAATTTTACAGTCTGGGCCCAGAACAATAAATCTCATAGTTGTGTGGAATTAGAATGACTCAAAATGTACGTTGTGTAAACCTGAAGACTAGTGTAGATATCAAGGGGTGACCGCTGGAGTAGGGATAAGGAGAATGTCTCTAAGTGCAGTTATTATTACCATTGTCTTCAGAAGTGCTAAATCATAATGTGCTTAAATGGTTATGGTAGAAGCTCACCAGTTTGAAGTTAGAGTGGTTGAAGAAACTTGCTCTCAAGTTGTGTTCCTGAAGGTAAGTATTTTGTACGTTGACACTTGTAATCAAAAGTATGTGAAGTGTGCAATGGTGTGATGGTGAGTTCCCCTCTACTCCAACCCGACTTTTATTTCCCATAACCCTTCTCAAGAGATAACTGCCATTGGTGATCATAGTGGATGTGTCTGGTCATATGGATTAGGGGAAGACAGATAAGGACATAGTGGGCAATGGTTAATTTGAGCAAAGTGCGTGCTCTGATCTCTGTAAATAACTAAACCAATTCTAACTCAATTTTCCTTGTATGTTTCTTCCTTGTAGAAAATAAACAAGTGTACCTTGTCATCGAAGCTTGTTAAACTGCTGTCACATTTACTGTCAAACTTTCTTAAATCACTGTTTTATAGCACTAAACATATTGCAGCTTCTGTCTTACAAGTGAAGTGTGTCACTCCATCTGCAACAAATGGCAAGTATATGAAGAGTGTGTACTGGGAAGACAAAAATCAAAGACGGCCTACTTCTCAGAGGTATCACTAAGCTCTAGGATGTAGAAAAGTTCCTTATTCTTTATTTTCTTGCTGTGCCTCCTACATTGCAGAGGTTGAAATGGGGAAATAGGGCCCTTCATACTTTTGTTTTTAATCAAGTAAGCAGAACACACTTTTCTTTAAAACAGAAATCATGAGTTAAGCTCCAGAGGTTAAAGACTTTTTTCTCATTTGTTGGA
Source organism: Merops nubicus (assembly GCF_000691845.1). Taxonomy (NCBI): domain Eukaryota; kingdom Metazoa; phylum Chordata; class Aves; order Coraciiformes; family Meropidae; genus Merops; species Merops nubicus. Next base: position 19,095 of record NW_008586127.1, on the reverse strand, counting down.
TCAGTAGACATATGCCAACCACCAGGAGGCAAAAGATCACCTCCTTTCAGAAGGACGTGTCAGTTCAGATATCACTGTGTATTAATGTGCTATGTGGCTTTAAGTTTGAAGCAGTTGGCGTGTCTAATCACCTTGAAATGAAGCTAGGGGAGTTTGTATCAATGTACTTGCATATCTTAATATTAAACAGAGGAATCTGATTCCAGAAGCAGTCTCTTGTGTAAGGAGGGTGGTAGAGGAAGGGTGGGGGAGTAGAGGGGGAAAAGAAGGATGTCCTTTGCTTTTCTTTGAAGCAAATTTATCCAAGTAAAAGGTGCTCTTAGGCTTTGAAAGATATGTGTCAGTGTTTCCAGGAAGAAAGCACAGAAGTTGGTTATTGCAAAAGCACTACAAATGCTACTGACTGTCACCCAGCTTTTCTTTAGTCCAGTGAATGAAGGTTGCAATGAAGGTTGTCTTGTTCTTTCAATATAGTCAGACACAAATGCAATTGCCAAACTAACTCTGGTTTATGAAAGTGCTTTGAATTTGCTTGTGTCATCGTTCACTAACAATGTAACAGTAGCTGAGAGCAGATGCTGAAATAAACGAGTGGCAAAGAATAGCTCACACATTATTTCAGACTTGATTAGTTTACATTTATCTTCTTGCTAAAATCCTTTGGGCTTCATCTGAATATATCTAATTAAAGAAAAAGGAATTGACTAAGAGAATGGAGCTTTGGGAAGTAGTTTGTTTTAAAATCATAATTACTGCCAATACTGGCATCATATTACTTAGTTAAGTTTAATTCACTTTTCCTGAGGCCATTTACATTACAGGCCTAATTCTGATATGCGCTTCTCTCAACTTGTCTCTAATTTGCAGAAATGATCCAGTATGTTGTTCAAATTCAGCATGCTTCTTCATAGAAGAGTTTAGGTTGGAAGGAAACTTAAACATCATCCAGTTCCAACCCTCCTGCAATAAGAAGGGACATATCCCATTAGACCAGGTTGCTACAAGTCCCATCTAGCCTGGCCTTGAGCATTTCCAAGGATGAAGCACCCACAGCTTCCCTGGGCAACCTGTTCCAGTGTCTTACCAGCCTAATAGTGAAGAACATCTTCCTTACATCTAATCTAAATCTACTGTCTTCTAGTTTGAACCCATTACCCCTTGACCTATAACTACAAGCCCTGGTAAGAAGTCCCTCCCCAGCTTTCTTGCAGGCCCCCTTTCAGTACTGAACGGCCACAATAAGGTCTTCCTGGAGCCTTTTCTTTTTCCAGACTGAACAACCATAACTCTCTGCCTGTTGTTTTAGGGGACAAGAGTTTGAGGCCTCCGATCATCTTTGTGGCCCTCCTCTTGACCCCCTCCAACAGGTGTATGTCCTCCTTGTGGTGTGGGAGCCCAGAGCTGGTTGCAGTACTCCAGGTGGAGGTCTCATAAGAGCAGAGCAGAGGAGGAAACACCTCTTTTGACTTGGCTTGCCACACTTTTTTTCCAGGACACAGCTGGCTTTCTGCACTGTATGTGCAACGATTTTAACTTGTTTCTAGTTAGGTTAACTTTTTTCTAGTTAGAATTTCTTTTGCCTTTGGTTACATCTATCTTTATCTCTGACCCAGGGATTACATACATACATTGTTTTTTTGCTGCACCCCCAGTTTCTATGGTTTGATACAATGTGAAGTGAGTAATCTGTCAGTAAGCAATCATTCCAGTCATATTTTCCTTTATTATGAGAAAGATCAATTTTTGTATTGGTTTTATTTTCCATCTGTGAGCATGTTCTTTTCCTTTGGTGATAAGTCCTACTTTTTTAATCTACTAATATTTCTGCGGGTAAAATTCTTTCTACCTGAGTTATAAAGGTTCCTCTGGTCATGTTAACAAAGGTGTTTTTACTCTATAAAAATAACTATATGCTACTGGTTCAGTGGCAGTGAAGCATAACTAAAAAGAGCATAACTTTTTCTTGTTGCTTTTGAGATTCTTTAGAAAATGCAGAAGAATAAGCAATTTCAGACTCCATTCTAACCTTGTTTACTGAAGCACAAATATGAATTCTTGTTGTAATTTTTTGTAAGATATGTTTCCTTTTTGAGTATGTTGAGTTCAAAAAGGAATCTTCTAGGTAGTTGTCCTGATATGTGGTAGAACAGAACCGATTGTGTTCAATGATTTTAACTTGTCAGCTGAAGCACTTTTAATTAACTGCAAACTGCTTGCTTTAAGCAGTGATAACACTCTGTTTAGTGTTACTACCAGGAACTGGTATGTAGACCAATTGGTATGTAGGTCACTGCTAAGCTTGCGTACTACACGGAGGAGGGCAAAAAGTACAAGCCACACCTGTGGGGAGTAGAGGACAAGGTAAGTGAGCCTAAGATTCACCAATGGGGTATTCCATCCCATATCTGTCATATCCAGTAAAAGCTGAAGGATCAGGAAGGGCAAGTCCTTCCACTGTCCCTTCCATCCCTGCTTCCGCCTTCTTGCTCACTTCTGCTGTTCCTGTAGTGAGTGACATCTGAGGAGGACTTCATCCATTCTGCCTTTGATCCCAAGCCCTGTGTTCCTGAACCAAGTTCCAGAATCCAGCTCCTGTGCCCCTTTGCCATCTGTGGCTGAGTCCAATCTGGCACTTTTCCCTGGGGCTGGCCCCCAGCCAAGGGCAATGGTGACGTATTGTCATTGGGGGAAGGAGTTGGGTTCCATACTGGTTTTGTACATGTTTGTACATATTCCATTTTATTATGCTAATAGAGATTCTGTAGCTCCTATCCAGAAGTTGTTTCGTCAACTAGAGGGTCAATGGGTGGCAAAACTCACTCACCCTCTAACAGTCCTGTATGGCTAGTGTGAAAGCCTAATGGGGAATGGAGACTGACTGTGGACTATTGTGGCCTGAATGAAGTTATGCCAGCAATGAGCACTGCTGTGCTGGACATATTAGAACTCCAGTATGAGCTGGAGTCCAAGGCAGCTAAGTGGCATGTGACCACTGACATTGCTAATGCTTTCCTATAGCACCAGAGTACACTCTGTTGCCCTTTTGCAACAGTTTGCTTTCACCTGGAGAGGTGTCCAGTATACCTGAAATCGACTGCCCCAGGGGTGGAAACATAGCCCTGCCATCTGCCATGGCCTGATCCATACTGCACTGGAGAAGGATGGAGCACAAGAACACCTGCAGTACATTGATGACATCATCGTGTGAGTTAATATAGCAGAAGAAGCCTTTGAGAAAGGTCAAAAAAAAATTGAAATTCTTTTAGACACTGGATTTGACATCAAAAGAAGCAAGGCCAAAGGAGCTACAAGAGAGGTCATGTCATGCCATCCCGAAGTTCAGCAAAGCTATTTACACTCATTCCTGGAGCATTCTGTTGGAGAAACTGGCTGCTTGTGGCTTGAATGGACATACCTTTCACTGGGTGAAAAAAATGGCTGGATAGCCAGGTTCAAAGTGTAGTGGTGAATGGAGTTATATCCATCTGGTGGCAAGTTGCAAGTAGTGTTCTCAAGGGCTCAGTATTGAGGTCTGTTCTCTTAAGCATCTTTATCAGAGAGCTGGATGAGGGAATTGAGGGACCACTCATAAGTTTTCAAATTACAAGAAACCAGGTGGAGACGTTGATCTGCTTAAGGGTAGGAAGGCTCTACAGAAAGATTTGGTCAGGATGAATCCATGAGCCAAGGCCAATGGTACGAGTTTCAACAAGGGAAAGTACCAAGTCCTGCATTGGGTCACAACAACCCCATGCACTGCCACGGGCTTGAATAAGAGTGATTTGAAAGCTGCCTGGCCAAAAAGGACCTGGGAGTATTGGTTAACAGCAGGCAGAATACAAACTAGCAGTGTGCCCAGGTGGCCAAGAAGGCCAACAGCATCCTGGCTTATATCAGAAATGGTGTGGCCAGCAGGACTAGAGCAGTAATCATCCCTCGCACTTGGCACTGTTGAGGCTGCACCTTGAATACTGTGTTCACTTTTGAACTCCTTACTGCAAGAAAGATATTGAAGTGCTGGAGTGTGTCCAAACAAGAGCAACTAAACTGGTGAAGGGTCTAGAGAACAAGTCTTATGAGGGGAGGCTAAGGGAACTGTGGTTGTTTAGCCTGGAGAAGAGAAGGCTGCGGGGAGACCTTATTGCTCTCTACAACTACCTGAAAGGAGGTTGTAGTGAGGTGGGAGTTGGTCTATCCCCTCAAGTAACAAATGATATGATGAGATGAAATGGCCTCAGGTGCTGCCAGGAATGTTTAGATTGGGTATTAGGAAAAATTTTTTGAACTAAATGCATGTAAAGCACTGGAACAGGTTTCCCAGGGAAGTGGTGGAGTCAGCATCCCTGGAATTATTTAAAAAATGTGTAGATGTGACACTTAGAGACATGACTTAGTGATGGCTTTGGCAGTATTGGGTTAATAGTTGGACTTGATGATTTTTAAGGTCTTTTCCAACCTAAACTGTTCTATGATTCTATGCTGTATTCGGCCATAAAATTTTCACAATTAGTCTTGGTGATACAGAAATTTTATTACAGAATAAACCTTGAAAGAACTAGCTCTGTCACCATCAGGCAACCTTTCCCCTGATCGTGCTGGAGGAAAAAAGGACATATATGGAATATAAGATTAGAACTGATTAACTGCAAGTACAAGCTCTATACATGAGCTAATTTTAATAATTACATTCTTGACTGAGTATTGTTATGAATCATAAAATCCAGAATGCTTGTGCCTTAACCAAAGCTAATAATACAATGGATATTAGCCAGATATTCTACCTGTTCTGAAGAACAGCTTGCAACTGGAGATGGAAATTTGCAGGTATGTGTGCGTGCATAGATTTCTAGAAAATCTAAAATTAATATTTAGCATGGAAAAAGGAAATGGAGCTATGTAATGAATTACCAAATACTTAATAAAAAGTAATGGAATCTGTATTGCACAGGAGAGAATTACAGGTAACAGTTTGGTCTAAATAAAAGCTGTTGGGTAACTAGACTTCACTATACTGATGCCTTAACAATTGTGTACGTAGCACTTCCCTCTTTGTTATATTATCTGAGTAAACAAAATCAACATTATCTGAACATCTCCAAAAATGCACATTTGATTTATTCCATAGGCTGACTGCCTTTTGGGGGAGGGGGATAAATCCTAATAGCTACTCACGGTTTTCCTTCTTGCAACTTCTGTATGTTGCTTCTCATGTTATCACTGTTTATCTCTGAGAGAAGCTTGGCTTTGCCTTCTGCATGCTCTTCCATTGTATGCTTGTAGACATCAATAAGATCCCTTCTGAACCTTCTTCTCTTAACTTTGAACAAAGACAATTCAATTGGCCTTCCTTTGTGTGTCTTGAGCTTCAGGTCCCTGACCATCTTTATAGTCCTGTTGTAGTACTGTATAGCTGCTTTTCAAGAGTTTGTAGTTTGTAGGGTTTGGGAATATTTTCTAGACCCCAAGGCTGGATAAATGCCTTGCCACCATGATTATAAAACATGAAGGCAAGACATGGGCATAACCTTATCTCTCAGTTTCCTTTCTGCAGTATAGAACTTGGATATACAAGTCAAAAGGAAATTGTGTGTTTTGGCAGAGTGGTATTTCAGGTCTTATGATGGATAACTGCTGCACCACAATCTAGAAGTACTTGACTCAATTAAAATTTTAATATAGGCTGTTTATTTTATCAAGGTAACCTCTGAAGTTTATTTTTCATGCTTTGAACTATAATATTTGCATAATACTTATGTCCAAAGCACACATTTAATTTATTAATGTGAAATGTTTTGTCAGCATCAACATTGTGGACATCAGTGCTGTTTTTTTCATGACTGGCATTAAGAAGTTGAAAGACTACTGGTTAAGAACTTCAAGATTTACCCAAAGCTTGTTCACTGCAATTTACCTATGAATAGCTTGTAATTCAGTACCTGGTGAAGCCATATTGAAGATTTCTGTACATATCTGACTTCAGATACTTTGCTGTGGGTAGTACTCAGATATTTTGCAGAACAGGTACTGAACTGTCAAGTGAAATTTACCTTTTGTCATATTGCTCTGTATAACACTTACTTGTCCTAAAAAAAATTAAAAAATAACCAAGCTGCCTGGAATGCTTTCAAAAGCAAATTCTTCCCCAGAAAAAATGATCCTCATCTTGTCAGGGAGAGGCTTTAAAATGCTTTCTGATGCTTTTCAAAATGTCTTTTTTTCAGTAATTAAAAAAAACTACTCAATTTGCCTCAGTAGGAGTTAACATAAAGCCAATGTGCACAGGTCCTTAGGATGAGGAGAGATACAAAATACTTTTTATTATGACTATTCTGAGTACTAGTTTAAAAAAATATATATTTATATATAAACCCCATACATAATATATATACACACACGAATTTGAACCAAAATTGGAATATTAATATGTGCCTGTTGAACCCTCCTTGGTATTTTTGGCAAAGACTACCTGGTCATTATGAGGGGCCCATAAGGATTATGTATCTGCTTGCATTTAAAAAAAATTACATTTTCAGAGGATATTCTTGGTCTTCATGTGTGAGCTGGTCATAGTAATTACTTCATATATTTAAGATTTCTATCATCAGATATCTTCAGCTCCAAACCAGATCATATGGTAGTTTTTCTAGCTCCGGTAGCCTGAGGCAATAAAGACCAATCCCATAATCTGCAAACTTTAGAATTTATCTAACCATATTTAAGACACTCCTTAGTTTTAAAGAAGCAAGAGTCATAGTTTGCTCTGCTGTTTCTGAAAAACTTTGTACCACTTGCTTGATCTTTCATGAGAAAAAGCTATCAGACAATTCAGCAGTGTGAAATATATACTGGAGGCAGGTTAAATCAGAGTAATTAATTAATTCTTGATGAGACATGGATGCAAGAATTATGGAGAACCTATTGAAATAGCATAAAGGGATTCCGAAAACTCTGAAGGATGTCTATAACACTGCTTTTTTTTTTTTTTTTTTTTTTTTAAATAGAATTCAGTACTACTCAGGAGTCTGGAATTTTGGGGAATAACATAAAACTAGAGTGGAGGTCTATACACAGAGTATCATCCAATGTGTTTTAAATTAGACCTTTAAGAGATGTCGTAGAAGCCTCGTCCCTGGAAATATTCAAGGTCAGGTTGGAGGGGACTCTGAGCAACCTGATCTAGTTAAACATATCCCTGCCCACTGCAGGGGTTTTGGACTAGATGACCTTTAAAGGTCCTTTCCAAATAAAAATATTCTATGATTCTAAGTTATTGATTGAGCTATATCCAGGAGTATTTCCTGGGGCAATAGAGCACAGACTAGAACTACTGATCTATGAATTTGTTGTCTGTGTCTGATATAGACAGTCAAGAATCACCACCTCCCCCTTTACCTGTGTCCTCTTCCTAAAATAAACTATATTGTTGCCACCTTCTGGCCAAAGTACAAGATATTCTTGAGATGTGAAAAGCTTAGTCCTATCTGGACAGAGGGTTGATATTTTATGACATAAACCTTTCAGTGACAGATGGTAAATCAAGGATCTTGGAAGTATGCCACAGGATATTCCTCAAAATTTTAAAAAAGAAAAGACTTTTAAGGAGGTCCTAATTGCACAGAAGCCTTTGGAGTAGATGAAGGATCTATACACATCCCAGGCTGCTTTACAAGCACTGAGAGTGTATATGCATTCATGAAATTTTTTTGCAGTTATGAAACACATTGCATGTGAAGGGCTGGTGCGGAAAAATTCTCCTTCTCTGTCCATTCTGCCAAAGAATATGTTTACGTGGGTATGTTCGTGTATGGGCTACTCCCATTCTTCTCCCACATGCATAAAAATTATGGTTTACAACTTTGGCATTTTTCCCAGAGAAGCAGGACTCATCGCCCACTAGGCATCCAGGAAATCATGAGAAGTTGGCACCAACTGAAGTTTCGCATTCGTTTCCTAATGTAACTGCCAATAAAACCAATCGCAAGTTAAAAAACATCTGAAGGTGAGCTCAAGATTCATAAAAATACTGATGACATTCAGATGAAGTAAATTAACAGAATTATTTTTTTTAAAAGTCAAGTATATTTTATATCATACAGCCTTAGAAAGGAAACAATGGATAGGAGGCCTCCTAATATAATACGGAATGAAGGAGAGATTCCTTTGTACAACTAGCAATGTAATCACGTAGGTGAATTTAATTGTCCGTGTCTTAAAAAAAATATCTCAATATCACTTTCTGTCAAAAAATTATTTTGACACCATTCTGTGAAATAGGAAACTGATCTGGGTTGAAGTTTTCCATCACATGTAGTTTGGATTAACCCTTTGTAGCAATGGGGCATACTTTTATTTTCTTTGACTATAATCATATCTGTTTTAAATTTCCTTATTTCCAGTTAGGTACTGAATAAGATCACTGAAGATGAAAAACTCATAGAAGGGCAACCAAGTAAACACCCACCAACTGGTAAAAAAAAAAAAGAAAAGGAAATGCTATACCATGTGCTATAGATAGAAAGCTAATTCTTCAAGTTCCTACAAAACTCAAATGCCTGCTTTAGGAACATTGTAAAACATGAAACCAGAATTTTTTCAGGAGATGACTCTTATACTGTAAGGCACGTTTAATGGTTAAGCTATCCAGAAAAATATCCTTATCCTCAGAGCAGGATACACAATGGCATGCATATATTTGAGATTCCAAATTCTTACTTTTCATCTCTGCTTTTTTCCCAACATGCAGAAGACATGATAGAATACAACACAGTTTTATAATTTCTCCAGGGGACATCAGCAATGTATTCTTAAATTTTGTATGGCTATTCATTCCCACATGGCTTATTTTCCCATTCAGTTAATTCTTACTGCCAAGTTCCAGAGGTATGACGGTTTCTACCAGAAGGCAGATTCTAATGTCTCATCTAAATAACATGTAGCAACCTTGGCCCAAGGTCTTCCCATCATAAAATATATAACATACCTCATATTTTAACGTTAATACCTAGTCCTAAATTGGATACCTAATTGCCCCAGGTGCTGTTCAAGGGGTAGAAAGAGGCACATTTAGAGCATGATTCAGATCTCATACCCAGTAAAGTGCTATCTGAAACTGCTAATTTCTCTCAACTAACAATGCAGAAAGCCTATGATAATTGTGCTCTTAATTTAGCTATGTACATTAAAGCAGCTAGGCAGAAGGAATCTGGGCCACACTGGCTGTGTGCTTGTAGCTCTGAAGTCACTATCATTTGTACATGGTTCCTTACATGCTTCATTAATATTGTTGTATTCACCAGGGAACACTGGCAATTTCACCCTTTCAATTGGGAATCCATGTTAAAAAAAAGGGAACACTGCAGACTTAAGAACACAGGACTCAAAAGCACACTCAAATTCATAGCAAATAGCTTTAATATAAATAAAGAAGAAGCGTATCACTGTATGATTACACTTGTGGGTACAAGAGTACAAGAAAAAATAGCTACATTGTTGTGCTCAAAGGACTCTCACATTTATATGGATTTTTATCTTATGTATGAATAACACACACTGCTATACTAGCTAACATGAGCTGTCAGGTTTTTTTTACAGCTAAGTAAAAGCAAAACCCAAACCCCAATATTTACATAAAAATGTACTTCATAACTTGGCAGTCCATGGACTAAAGCATTTACTGTTGGCTTGAAACATATATCAGCCATGGAGAAATGATCCAAAGTCAAAGTAGTATGAAATACAGGTTACATGCCTCTCTGCTTATCACAATATGTCATAACAGAAGTTGGTTATCAATAGTGTGTGTTTTGAGTTTGGATCCATATGCCAATGAAACACATATACCTATCATCATCATAAGGCTCTACAAATGTGTGCAAAGAGAATATCTGTTGCTTTTTGGTGTCTCTCCTTAACGTGCCAAGGGATTAGTCAGTTCTGCATATAGCAACAGCCTTACTGCAATTATCCTAAGTGTCATTTTAAGGCAAGATGAAAACTCGTAGGATCTATGAAAGACCACACCAAGAAACGTTTCTGATTGTCATAAAAGTGTGTGACTATCACAGAAAATACCTTAACCTTCTCTCATGAATCCTTCCTGTGTGTTAAAAACGCTCAGCTCAATATTACACAGGGGCTAACCTGGTTGTGCATGACATTTGTTTAGCTCTTTATACCATCAGAAGGATTTGCTTCTGGGTACTGCTTTCCATTTCAGTGTAAAGAACAGAAGTATCCATGCATTTAGGGTGTGACTTGTGCCATAACAGTAAGCAACTATTAAAACATCTTTTTAAATTCAGGTGATGTAAACACATATATGATAACATATCTCATAGTCATTGTCTGTCAAAATTAATAGGATTTTGACTAGGTAGATGAATTGAAATTCTCTTTTGAGAGATAGTCTCTTCTTGGTTAGTTTGGCCTGATCAGTAGACTCTCAGGTTTAACCTAAACTAGCTAGTGAAAGTGTTTTCAATCTTTATCATGAGAGAAAGATCTGGATCCTAAGAAATAATCTGTGGACACACCTGACAACTGTGATAATTTGCTATCCTTATAAGGATGTACTCTTTCTCAACTCTCCCTCTATCCCAAGCAGATACACACCACAACTCCTTTTCATTCCCAAATCCCTGCAATCCCGGTTCCAACTACCTTAACTGCATTCTTGCTTGTTTGTTTTTTTTTTTTCCTTTTTCTTCCAACACCTACACCTCAAACCCCAATATCCCCAAAACCTTACATTCCAGTTGTAGCGGCTGATAGACCCTGTGCCCCTATTGTCTCCTTCTGTTCATTTTCTCAGTCAGGTCCCTGTATTGATAGTTGGTGATCCCTAAATGCCCTACAGTTGATGTAACTCTACCTGGCTGTTCCAACATATTCATGTATATTAACTAAGGACACTGAGGACTGTTAAGCAGGCCTGAGCTTCAAATACACGCACAGCAACTTATTCCACATAAATTAATTTATCTTATTACTATAGACAGAGAAGGGGTAGTCAGAAGTAGGAGAACCTTATATGGCTGACTGCCACAATATGTGAGCTATAAGCTGCAGAGAGACTTTGGCCCCACTCACCCCCTGCCCCCACCACACCTCTTCTTTGGCTCATAATATATGTGAACATTCTCATGTGGCTGCCCAGGAAATGAATGGAGAAGCAAAGGCTGATTGGAATTCTTATACTGCTTCCCTCACTTTCTCCCATTCTGAGATTGATTCCTGAAAGTCTTCAATTCCCCTAGTTCCTCCCCTCATTTTTGGAATTGGCGTGAACTTGTCTTTGCACTACTATAATCTATTTGCAGTCTTACAAAAGATATTTCACATACCTTAATGTCTGTTCCTTCCTCATGCTTTAGGTTATTAGCACTTTAGACAGATGATATTATTTAGAAAGACTTATTCTATGTTTTTGGAACAATAGGGGCCTGGTCCCATACCAGGAGTTAAGTGAAATCCAAATAATAACTGATGGTACTGTCACACTATTTTGAATTATCTAATCACAAATGAACAAGAAAAGGGCTGATTGCTGCTTTTTTACTTTAAGGGCTTATATGAACACCACAAAAATTGCTCCAGGATAATCAGGATAAAAGATCCTTCAGAAGCTTTCAGCAAATTCACTTTCCTTCTTTTCTGTGGATACCTTGGTCCCTCACAACCTCTTGATCACTACTAGAAAACTGTGAAGATCAGCTTCTTATTTAATGGAAGATAAGAAAGGGAAGTCACTTCTGTACTTGTAAAAATACTTGCAGAGGTAAGTAGATACTAACAGCATTTGTGGTACTGTAAGTTGGAAATTCCTAGGGAGGGACATCAAGAAAATGAAGTCAGTTAGAGCACTATCAGCAGCAAGTCCAAAAAGCAGCAGGTTTCCTGTGCACCAGAGCTGTCACTGATGACTAGCTATCTAATGAAGCAGCTGAGAACACAATAGTTATTTTTTGTCCACCCAGAATTTTCAACTTTCTAATTCTACTCAGGTGTCAAGCTAAGACGAGGGAGAGTTTACAGTGGCTGAATTAATGTGGGGTTGGAAAGGACATCAAAAGAAAGCAAAATTATGTTTCAACAAATTCTGATTCTTCTCACACTTGAATATATACACACAGATAATTTTTGTTTAATTAAGTGGAATATTAAAGGCATTGCAGGATCTTGTCTTTCTTTCTTAGGATCTGTTATCTTGAATGTTGTACTCAACATTCTTCACAGACAAGGAAAGCATTATTCCTTCCAGAATGCTGAAAACCATTACTCATTGCTGACTTCTGATAACAGTAATATGATACTCCCAGTGGAGGTAGGGGATGGAGTGCCATGTGGTAGCAAAGACAGAAAGGATATTGATGGGCTAGAAGCACCTAGGGATGATCAGATAGGAATTAGGCCCCCTCCCCAGCCCCCAAAATATCGTGGGATCAGCAGCCCAACTGAAGTGCAGCTATACCAAAGCATGCAGCATGAGCAACAAACAGGAGAAGCTGGAAGCCATTGTACAGCAGGAAAACTATGATATAGTTGACATAACAGAAAACATGGTGGGATGTTGCAGATTTCTTTCTCTACCTTTGAGGTAAGAAGAAGCTGTAAGAATAAATCACAATGCTCGCCAATTGGAAACTTAGTCTGGGAGCCAAGAAATTTTGTATTCATGGGCTCTACATTGCGGGGGAGGACAATGAAGTATGCGGCTGATTATTCAATGTTCCACCAAATGCCCAATAGGATGAACGTTTTTTTATAACAGAAGTTTATGCATTAACTAAAAATTAAAGCTTTCAGATAGCTACATCACAAGAATTACTGTAAATAATTAGACCCTAAGGTAAAGGTCAGGAGTATGAACATTTAGAAGTAGTGACACAAAGATTTTTGAGTCCTGAAATCTGTTAAATCTCCTTTATCCTCTGTGAAAAGTGCTAGTATTGTATTGGTCTGATACTATGGTATATATCCCAGTCCATTACAATAATTCATATTTAATTAGATGTTCTTGCTTAATTGATCAATAGTCATCTGACAGTCTCTGTAACTGTATCGTGTAACACTACTGACAACCGAACAGGTTGCTTCTCAAATATGATGTTGTTTGCAACTCTCAATACTAGTGGTGGTCATTCTCAATACTGCTGGTGGTTTATTTCAAACATATGTATTCAAATCTTTCATTCTTCTTGCACTAATATCTTCTAGCATTTCTCATAACTGTGTTTTCACTCCAAGATATTAGACTGCCACATATACAGGTAGAGAATAGGAATAATTTATGGTACCCATGCTGAACTGGCCATGGCTTGCCAAGGTCTGCCTAGCTCTGTCTTGCATATATCTTCACATAGAGCCCAGTTCCTATTTATATACCTAGTTCTGGGAAAATATGGACAATATATATAGCTGAGCAAATAACTACAAGTAAATAATTTCACAAAGTTTGCATATGTTTTACTTGCTGAAAGTAATATCCATTAGATTTTTATCTTAAATTTAAATTATTCTGAGATGATAATTGTGGATGTGAATGCAATAGCTTAAGTCTGCTTTATTTCCTTGATTTTTATGAGGTCTCAAATTTTAGACAATGCTTGATGTGTTTCTCAGCCATAATTCTAATTATGTAAATGTTGTGAATAACTGGATATGTCTGTACGTTTCACGAGTGTTCTACTTAGAATTCTTGGATTCAGAAGTAAGCCTTCCTGACAGTAACCCACAGACAATGAACCCAAAAAGGATTCAGCACAGTTGCTGAAAATTCATTAAAAATTTAAACAAACATTCACAGGTTGATTTTTCTTGTAATATGTAAAACTTCTCTAATTATAAGCACTTCATAAATGTGTGACTTGACAGCAGCAAAACAGATGCTAAGAGGCAGCAACCTGAGAACAAGTGTTATGGGAAAAGATTGCTAGGACACAAAAAAACTGACAGTGGAGCTAATGCTGTGCATTGTCATTTTGTGTGGGTGCAGGTACATAGTACATGGCAGAGTGGAGAAAGCTAGATTTTCTGCAGAGAGAGAAATTGTGTCTTTGTTCTTTCCTGGGGGAAAATTATGCTATGAGTTACCATGACTGTACATTTATTTTTATTTTTTTTTTTGTAAAACAGTTTTGATAATGCATATACTGCAATATCTAGTGGAGTTTTATTGCAAGAAGTTACCAAAGTATTATATCTACCTGCATTTGTACTGTAGATACATATGTCTTTTAATGGTTCATTATTTTTGTAAAGTGAAACATTCAGTGATCTTGGAAGAGGAATGAATGTGTGATGAGGTTGGACTAATAAAACATTAGTTCTGATATGAGGAAATCACAGCTTGAAGGCTGTTAAAGATAAACAGAGGATTGTAACAGACTCCCTGAAAGTTCAAGTATAGGATAATTGCAGAGGCCTGGGAAGTGCAAGGAAGTAACAGTACCAGAGGCGCCAGGTCTATTAACATAGATCGCAAATGATCATTTACTGCTCGTTAATGAAATGCAGCCTTGAGAGCCAAATGGAACTCATTTCAGATAAAAAAGAGAAGAAAGAACAAGTATTACATGTATGTGAAGCATACCTTACGTTGCAAATTTGAATATACCATCAAACTGAACTATTGACAAAAAAGCAAATAAGCAGTGTTAGGGAGTATATAAAAAAGTCATAGGCAGACCAACAGTGAGAAGGAAGCATCAACTTCAATTCTTCTCCCACAGAAGAATTTGAGATGCTACGAATTTGTTGCAACTTCATGCTTATTCTTCTCTTTAAAGAAGATTGTACCCCTACTTTATAACCCAAGGGTCAGCAAAAGGATGGAGCTAATGCCAAAGAAAGATGTAGATACTAGAACATTGGTGTATATCAATTTTAATTCCACCATTATTTGGAATGAGCTGTAATAGTTGTATAGTCATAGAATAATTTCGTTTGGAAAAGGATGTCTGGAGGTCATCTTGTTGAATTGCCTTAGTCAGAGCAGGACCAGGCAGATGATACTATTTAGGGCCTTCTCTAGTTTTGAGTATCTTTAAAGGTGGAGGATTCACAGCCTTTCTAGTTAACCTGTTACAATGTGTTACCGCACAAGGTGACACATACACTACTACCATATGATCATAGCTGTCATTTTGGAAATTGTGCCTGTTGCCCATCATGCTATCATGCTACACATTATCTACATCAGCTTCTGGTGAGTGTCTGACGTTCTGTACAATTAAAGGGGAAGTTCAGAAAAAAACAACGTTCACCTCAGCTGAATCAATGTTTAGGGTGCAATTATGCTTCAGAAATCTGGTTGCATCACCTTCCGTTTCCGGAAGTACCATTTTATTCATGCTCCTGGGCAAAGCTGCTTCTCATCACTGCATGCCTAGGAGTCTATTTAAATAATATTAATGAGCCCAGTGGTGATGAATAGCTTACTTTACATCCATAGCTATAATATTTTGTCATCACAACCTAACTGAGCTTTCTATTATACGTTAATGATGAGCAGAGCTGAGAAGGATTAGATTTCATGTGCCACTTCCTACCTGAATCATTCCATTATATAAATGAACAATATTCTGAACTGCAGATATCCTTAAGGAGAGTTATTTTATTTAGAAGGAGTGTAAGGCATCCTATTCCAGTTCTTGGACAGACACGTAGACTGTACTATATTGTATCTGCCTAAAACAAGTCCCCAGAAAGATAAAATGTTTAATTATATTTTTGAGAGTTTTCAGGAGAAAAGGGAACTGGATTCAGTTTCAAATGAATGCCTTTGTTAAATCCTTCCATGTTTCACAACAACAATCGAAAGAAACAAAATATTTTTAGGGAAAGCATGCAAACATTTCAAATCACTTCTGTAAGGATAGCAATGTCTGTTTCTTGCAGCTCAGAGTGCTTTCAAGTGACAGCAGACTTCACTGCTGGAAGAATATGGAGCCTTACGATACCATTGTGTTTTCTGAAGCTTCTTTATAATTTTTTGACCGAAGACACTAAAAAAGTCGTTTCACACGACAATGTGTGAAACAATGTAAGGAATATTATAGGAAACCTCAGCCTCTTTTTTCAATACTAGTAAAATACAGGCAGGCTGGAACTAATATTTTAAAAACTAATTCTAATTCAAAGTCATCTGAAGTGAACTGTCTTCCTGAACACAACACCCCCAAAATCTCAAAAAAGAAGTGAAACATGAATTGAATGAATAAGTAAAAAATCTTTCCCAGTAACAATAAAACTAAACACAGGTACTGAAAGTATAGACAAGGAGACTTTTTATTTTGTCTTGTTTTAATACTTGTGTAACATGACTAAACAAGCAAGCAGTCATAAATACTAATATGAAGAGTTTAAATCAACATAAAAAAAAAAAAAAAAAAAAAAAAATAACAAAAAAAAAAAAAAAAAAAAAAAAGTGTTCCAACTGCAGCCTTTGTTGTCTTAAAGACAGCACTAAGAGGCAAAAGGAACCCATTGCATTCACCATACAATTTTACAAACGTCACAGAAGTTAAGAGGCTACTTGGTCACATCAGCACATAAATACTTTACATTTGTGCCCCAACCAGCAAGAGTACTGGTAATTCACAGCAAAGGATCTGGGCATGATCTTCAGCTTTTCATCAATGAGGAGTATTTGCGTTTTAGGCACTATGCTTGACAGAATTTTCTGTTGTTCATTTACAAAGAATTGACTCTGCAATAGTTTGTGATGTGGATGCTTGAAATAAATCTCAGACATCATAGATTTATTTCTCAGAAGATATTTCTAACAGTAGAATTTTCAAGTTATGTCTTGCCCTTTCTCCCACTTCTCCAGGACAATGGCAATACAATTGTTTAAGCCTGGCCTCCTGAAGATAGAGCCATTTTTTTTCTAACTTCCAGTGAATATGTGATGTCATAACTACCTCGGAGATGAGCTGAGCTGATGTGACAGTTATCATAAATCATAAATCATTCATTGTTGTGGGGAAATACAAAAGACCTGTTTGGACTCCTGAGTTCTCTGGTACTGAGAAACACAGCTGAAAGAAATATGTTGAGGATACTCCATATACACGTGCTCACTCTGATAAACAAAGGGTCCAAAAACATTTGGCAGCATGCTGGCCAGATTGGTGAGGCAAGCTTTAATGTGAAAGAGTTGGGGGGTGGGCTCCCAGATGTTAATGCACATCCAACTGGGAAATAAGCCAGGCTAACCAGAACAGTGAAAAATGCTCTTTAGCTGCCTTCTCAGATGAGAGCCAAGCGGACAACCACTTCAAATCTGGGTATGGCTATGGAGGTTCTTCTTGCACACCTCTAAGGAAACTTTCTTTGTCAATTAAATCTGAAATGCCTGTACATCAATGCACACGGCATGGCGAATAAACAGGAAGAACTAGAGATCTGGGTGTGGTTGTAGGGCATTGATCTCATTGCAATTACAGAGACGTGGGATGTCTCACGTGACTGGAATGCTGTCATGGATGGCTATGTACTTTTTAGGAAAGACAGACTAGCAGGGCAAGGTTGTGGAGTTGCTCATTCTGGAAAACAATTATCTCTCCTACTCCAGACAGAATTATGGTAAACTTAAGGCTGTGACAGAAAAATTCAAAGGAAAAAAAAAAACACAAATCCCTGGTAAGGTTAACTTATGCACATAAAACAGCTTTCATTTAATCATGTGGTATACCAGAAAGTTTATCTATTATTAGTTAACATCGATGCATCTTGAAGAAGCACTTGAAAATGTTGGTTTTGTTGAGAGAAAATAAAAATTTTAAAAAATCAGTATTCTCTCTGAACCTCTGAACTCACAATAAGTTATAAGAATGGACTGAGCAATTTATTTGGTGAGCTAATTTTTTTAAAGTACCTTTTCAAAATCTTCTTCCATAGGATTTCTTATCTGTTATAGGTGAAAATCAGAGTTAGCAAAAAGTTATTT
Source organism: Merops nubicus (assembly GCF_000691845.1). Taxonomy (NCBI): domain Eukaryota; kingdom Metazoa; phylum Chordata; class Aves; order Coraciiformes; family Meropidae; genus Merops; species Merops nubicus. The sequence goes on along the minus strand of NW_008586127.1, from coordinate 1,145 downwards.
CCACACTCACAAGAACATAAAAAGCTTTATTCAGCCTGTATGTCCCTTCATTAAATAATGGTCAGATGGAATCCTCAGGAAATGTGGATGTTTTCTAAAGCTAAAAGTCTCTATTTCCTAACTGGTAAGGAAGGGGCAATGACAGTGGCTGTCTTGGTGAAGTGCTTCTCAGGCCTTTGAATTCAAAGTGTTATATAAGAACCCAGTCTTTTATCTTTAATTTCAGATCCTGGCCAGAATAAAGAATTCATGGTAGGTGAAAATTAGAAACAGTGGCTAAAAGGAATGAAGTTAGTACAAAACCTTTGAAGTGCAAAAATGTTCAGATCCTGTTCACTATGATTTTCAGAGTAATCGCAAGTAATTTTTTATCCTATCTAAACTGATTTGGCCATCTTCAGTTACTGCTATTACTTTTACTACATGTATTTTTTGTTCCTCTTGCTTTTGCCCTGTTAGTAGCACATTATACTTAATTATTCATGCCTTTTTTTTTAATTATTAATTCACTGAATAGGACACTTTAGTACTATCCTGCAAAAGAATTGCCATCTGAATGAATAAATGATGGTAATTTTAAAATAATTTAAAGATGTAATAGGAATGCAATTTTTAAGAAGAGGAAACATTGCACTTACTATTTTAAGTCTTTTAACTCTTGTAAACATATGCAATTTTACAGACGTGACCATTATAAAAGGGTTTGAATTTTAAATTTGTTCTCTCCTCTTTGAAGAAATTAACCAAACCCTCACTGACATGAGTATTCAAAACTGTACCTTATATTTTTGTCAACATAGTTCAGAATTTTTTTATTTAGAATCCATTTTAAAAATACACAAATTCTAATCATAAACCTCATGAGAGCAATTCTTTCCTTTTTTTAATGGATTAGATTTATTCCACTGGTGTAATTTGGAACATGGGACTACTAATGGTTATATCCATCCTCCTGCTGTACTGAAGCAATGTACTTAGGGATGTCTGGAATAGAACATAAACAAAATAATCAGTTGCTTAAGGCTGGCTGTATATGACTAACTGCTGAGACAAGAGATCTCATAGAATAAAGTCCAGTTTGCATAACTGAATAAAACTGAATTATTTTGTTCTCATATCTGAGAAGACTTTTTTTTTTTTTTTTT